>NW_003852520.1:2317127-2343432 GCF_000181295.1 Otolemur garnettii
AAAAAAAAAAAAAAAAAGGAATGAAATCATCACAAACTGTGTGTCTGATGGAAGGCATTCGTCACTGATGTGTAGAGATTTCTCCCCACCGCACACAATCAGTCCTGCAGGGGACAATTCATTGTTGATACTGTCTACTTGGAGACAGCCTCAGAAACCACAAGTTGAGGGCTCAGTTCCACTGACTGCCTGCTACTTCCCACCACTCCCCAGTTTGGGCCTCTGGAACTTCTGGCCAACTGGCTTCATGACCCCCTTGTTGGGTTCCAGTTTATTTGCTGAAATGACTTACTGAACATTGTCTGGTTTATTTTAAAGGATATCACAAATAACATAGAGGAGACATGTGTGGGGTGAGGTGTGGGCAGTGCGCGGAGCTTCTATTCCATCCCTGGATACACTGCCTTCCCTGTGTTTGGGAAGACCCAGTCCTTTTGGATATTTAAGGAGGCTCCATTACAGGTTTGCTGTGTGACTGGTCATCAGGAGCAGCTCCAATTCCAGCCCCTCTCCCTGCCTCGGAGGTAGGAAGGGTGCTGGATGCTGGAAGTCTCTCCCCTCTTGTGCTGCCTTTGTCTTTCTGGCGACCAGCCCCATCCCGAAGTGACATAGGAGCTGCCAACCGTCAACCAATTATTATGTCAGTGTACAAAAAGACATCAGTCTGGAGAGCCTAAGGGCTTCAGTTTTATCCCAAGGAAGAGGGTTAAAGACCAAAAATATGTTTTACAGAATCACAGTCCCTGAAGCAGCAGTGCCTGAAATGTTCTGTGTCACATGAAACAATAGCAAAAAGGGAGAAAGGAGGGAATTTTCTACATTTGGTAAAGTTTAGGAAACATTTGATTCATCGAACTTGTCAAGTAGGTTTCCTAAGTGCAGGACTTCACAGAGCCTTCAATGCACTGAGGCACTGTGAGGATGCACTAGGAAGAAGCTATTTTACTCTAAAGTTCTTTTTTTTTCTTGGCAAGATGTCATATGGGAACCGGGTTCTACATGTACACTTTAAAATAGGCTACTCTAGAGATTTGAAGAGGCAGAATATGTGGTCTAAGAATTACTTCCATGTCACTATGGGTCTCTATACAAGATCAGAACACACAGAGTAGGAAATTCAACCTACCTGAGTTTAGATTTTTGTCATCAGGATCAGTCAGAACCACAAAAATCAGGTAGGGCAAGGCAGCCGGAAGCAAAAGACGACGTCAGGGCCGGTTTGCTCTTGACACTCCAGCATGTGCACTGAGGCTGCTGTTCATCACCTGCTTGTGTTGTTTGTGTGCCAATAGTCCCAAAGGCCCCAGTGTTTCATAGATTGTGTCCTGTGTTATCTCTCTCCTGTTATGTTTCCTACATTGACTCTCTGCAAGAAATATGTTTAAGTTTTAATTTGAGCCAGGCACTTCTTAATTTTTAAAATAAATGGTCCAGTTGACTACCCATTAGCTGTCTATGATGGTCTTATAGGATGAGGCACACAAATGCTTGCTATTATTTTAATCCTATGAAAATACTAATGTAAATTCAAGTTATGTCAAACTTAAGACTGCAGGAGTTTCCACGGCCAACCATAACTCAGAAGCTCCATGCCTAGACAGCCCTTTGGCTTTGGGCCTATTGGGGCTCTCAGCGGCAGACGCCATGGGGCTGAGCTGCGGTGGCTTCTCCACCCCAGGTGGAAGCCCGTTCTGGTCTTGTTGTTTTGTTCTCCTTATGTGCATAGCTGCTCTTCCCACCTGGAGTTCACATCCCTGTGGGCCCAAAGACCATGAACTTCCACAGCCCTCTGCATCATCTTTGCATTATTCTGTTGAAATTACCTTTTGCTGTATAATAGTTTTGTCACCAAACTTAGCTCCTTAAGACAACAATAGTTTCATTAAATGTGATAGTCCCTGTAAATCAGGAATTTGGAAAGGGCTTGGTAGGGTGGCTCTGCTTAGGGTCTAGGCAGATGGTGGCTGCTGCTGAGTGGGGCTGGAGCCTGGAGCAGCAGGGGGCTGGCGGGGGGCTGGCGGGGGGCTGTCAATCTTCACCAATTCCCAGGGCTTCTCCAGTAGTCTCTCCATGTGGACTAGTGTGAGTCTCAGCATGCAAACTCAGAACAATAACACTGTTTACAAAATAGCTGAAATTTTCAGATGAGAGAATTCCAAACAGAAGCTGAAGCACCTGTTACGCCCTCGGGTGTTTTGTCATGTGGCTTCCACCTTGCTCTGTTGGTCACAAACACCATTTACTTTCAAGAAGGAGGGAATATAGACCACACCTCCTACTTGTAGTATTAAAGTCCCATTTTAAGAAGGGCGTGTGAGATGGGAGTTAATTTTGTGGTCAGTTTGGAAAATGCAATCTGCCACACCATCAGAATTTTTGGCATGATGCTTTGCAAAAGGCAGCTGCTCAGTAACTTCTGTCATGTGAATGAAATAAAAGCAGTCGGCCTCAGACTGCATCTGAGTGAAAGGCTCAGCCAGCACATTTTAAAAGTAGTTAAAAAGCAATCGTGGTGACAGAAGCTTCTGACCCGTCTTCCGAAATTTTCTCTGCCTATTCTATAGGCAGTCACACAATTTCGATCTTCCCAATTAGCATCTGTGTCTGTAGGCTGGCCCCGGGGTGGCATCCTGCACATCACTGTGGAGAAGTCTGTGTCCTTGGCTGCTTGACCTATTTACAGTGGATATTGAGAAGAAGCTGATCTCCATCCTTGAACCTGCCCACATCCTCAAACTTTTCCCAGCATCCTGCAGACCATGCTAATAGATTGTCATATGTGTTAATTGTTTTCATAGGCTCTGGAAAGGACAGTCAAATACTTCTCCAGAGATGGAAAAGTGATTTATTACCCCAGTGCAAGCCCATTTTGGCATAAAGATAGACAGCAGTGATGTTTATTCAACTAACTGGAAGGAAGCACTCAAAGAAGTATCTTTAAATAGACAAAATCCCTCTACTCAGAATAGAGTCACAGGATTTTTGGCACTAGAAGAGTCTTAGAGATTCTCAGCAAACAATTTTAGTTAAGGAAGAAGGAATGAAATTCTCTGATGTGACTGAGTCTGCACAGCTCACCGGGGCTGCTCTGTCTAATGTCATCTGTAAGTTCTAATAAGGACAAAAATAACTCAATGCTAAAAAACCACTAAAATATAATCAAGGAAGAAAATTTAAACTATGAAACCATGTCAAGTGCTTTTCCTGGATTTTTTTCAGCTAGATCTTGATGATATTCTAAGAAAGCAATTCAAAAGTGGTCTGTAGCCATAAACATTATGTAAGAAAAGGGCTCTTTGAACTATGTAGTTAAAATAATATTGACAGAGGTGTTTGCTATGAGACTCCTGGGTGCCTTTAATAAGCTAACATTTACTGTGAATATTTTAAAAAGGATAGTCAATGCCAGCTGTGGAGGCTCACACCAATAATCCTAGTTCTCTGGGAGGCCAAGGCAGGAGGATCACTTGAGTTCAGGAGTTTGAGACCATCCTGGACAAGACTGAGACCCCGTCTCTACTAAAACCAGAAAAACTAGCCAGGTATAGTAGTGGGTACCTGTAGTCCCAGCTCCTCAGAAGGCTGAGGGAGGAGAAGGCTTGAGTCCAGAAGTTTGAGGTTGCTGTAAGCCAGGCTGAGGCCACAGAACTCCAGCCTGGGCAGCAAAGTGAGACTTTGTTTGAAAAGAAAGAAAAAAGGATAGTCAAGAAGGTACCTCTCAATTGTATCCTTTTGTTCAAAAGTGTTTCTTGGGTTTGAGATATTACAGAAACTTCTCTGAGAAACATTGAAATGCCTCCTCTAGAAAACACTCACATATCCAGATGTCCGTTTTCCAGGATGCCACAGCCAACTGTGAGAGGGACTCCCGGAGTTCAGAAAGAGTGCTCAGATAGCCCTTGGTCACATCCCTTCCAAATAATCTTTTGCCCATTTTTCCTTATGAATATAATAAATGTGATAGTCAACTAAGTCTGTAAAGGACTTATAGATGGTGTACCCTGAATTACTTGTTAAAATACATGCATCCCAGAGCTTAGAATCATTGCAGTTATTATGAACCATTTGGAGAAATTCTGACCATGAAGTTAAAATTCCTCCCTGTGTTTTCCTAGTTGTAGGATGTACCTTTACTCAAGTAAAATCCAGAACTAATCCTTAACAATAGAAGATTTAACATTCCAAAGTGACCACACAGATGTGCGTGTAGAAACTTACCATTTTGCTATAACATAAATTGGAACCTCAAAGCCTATGAGATTGTGGGTATGAGTTGATCATTCATGGGACAATGAGCCTAGTCAACCACCAGCCTCCTGACACATACATTTTGTTACTAATAATTTTTGCAGATAGCTGATTATGTATTTTACAAGGGTAGATAAATCAGCTATGATTATATTTAGCACTAAGTAGCTGGAAACCTTTTTTTTTGAGACAGAGCCTCAAGCTGTCCCCCTGGGTAGAGTGCGGTGGCATCACAGCTCATAGCAACCTCCAACTCCTGGGCTCAAGCGAGTCTCCTGCCTCCGCCTCCCTTGAGTAGCTGGGACCACAGGCACCCGCTCGCCACAACGCCCGGCTATTTTTTGGTTGCAGCCGTCATTGTTGTTTGGCGGGTCGGGCTGGGGATTCGAACCCGCCACCTTAGGTGTACGTGGCTGGCGCCTTAGCCGGTTGAGCTATAGGCGCCGAGCAGTAGCTGGAAACCTTTATCATCAAGGATTAATTAACAACGTATCTTATCCTACACTTACAGAGATGCAGTTTCATTGCTTCCCTGGCAATTCTAAAAGTAGGTTCTCAGGAGGTCTTTCCACGTGCTTTCCTATGCCTGAATAATTAGCTTGCAATCATTTACAAGGTTCCTCACTAGCTGGTGCTGTGCTGGGAAGTACACTGAGATTAATCGAGCGATTCGTAATAACACAGCCTCCAGCTTCTGCTGGGTCCACCCTGCATGTTAGCACGCTGACTTTCACCACAAGAGCGCCGCAGGGTGGCTAGGAGTCAACTTCCTGTGTCCTGACCTCAGGAAATAAATTCCTTGACTTTATAAAAGCCAAAGAAAAGGAAAAGAAAAAGAATGAGGAGGCTCTCCTACCCCCCAGGTTTGTGTTCTCATCTTGCTACCCAGATGCCTCCTTTGCCCTCCATTTCTGGTTCTGCAGCTGTTTCTCTAGGGATGAAAGCCTTCAGGAAAATGCCAGAGGGGCACCATGGGGACAGATAAGGAGGGAGCAGTGCGGAAAAATGGGTGCTTCCTCCTTCAGCGGTCACTGCACACCGAGCGAGGCCCTAGCTGCGACTTCACGGGAAGTCCTTGTCAGCTGGCTCCAGAGTCCAGCGGACTGATGCCTTCTCCCTGGTGGGCTCCGGCAGGGAGGAGGTAAGAGACCTTTCATTCCTGAGTGTCTCTTCTGCTTTTACGCCTTCACGTCTTTCTCCATTCCCTTTAGAGGCATGGGGAATCCTGGAGGTAAAAACGTGCTTCCCACTATCTCACTGTGGGTATGACCTGGGAAAATCAGGTCTGAGCTTTCAAGTTCTCTGTAGCAGTTATCTTTTGTTGTGTAACAAAATTACCCCTAAAGGTAATGGCTTAAAACAATGAGCCTTATTATCTAACAATTTCTGTGGGTCAAGATTCAGGGTAAAACTTAGCGGTGTCTCTGGCTCCAGGTCTGTCTGGAGGTTCCAGGCAGGTGATTGTCCAGGGATAGGGTGGCCCCCGAAGGCTTGACTGGGGGAAGACCTGCTTCCAAATCACTCACGTGCTTGGGGGCAGGGTTCAGTTCCTTGTGGCCTATTTGCCTGAGGGTCTCAGCTCTTCCCTAGTTCCCTCCCTCTATTCCATGCTCTGTGGCCTTCCACAGGGACACCTACAACATGGCAGCTGTTTCCCCACAAAACAAAGTGGGGACAGAGAGTGCGACAGAGTGAGCAAGATAAGTCACAGCCCGTCTGTACCATGAACTCAGGACGAGCATCCGTGAGTTTCCGCTATTTGTCCGAAGGTCCTCAGTAGGCCTGGCCTCCCCTCTGGGGGCAGGAATTGCAAGGAGCAGGAGACCATCTCAGAAGCTGCTTCTTTTGCCTCGGTCCTCTCTTTTAAAGGGTCCTACTAGCTCGGGGAGCCTATCATATCATGGCTGTACAAATAGCCTTGGAGTTGGGGGCTCTTCCCTCTGTCCCCACGTCCTTGGCACCATCACAGGGCCTGACCCGCAGCGAAGATTTGGGTGTCCTATTCCTTCAACAGGTGCCCTGCCTCAGACGAGATGCGAGGGACCCAGCTGGGACCAAGGCAGATAGACATTCTTAGTGCCACAGAACTCACATTCTCGTAGGGGAAGACAGACAATAAACATGCTTGTTTAATAAATGAACAAGACTCTATCACCCAAATAGAGTTAATAATGTGTCAGACTGGGAAAAAGTGTTTACAACTTACATTACAAACATCATTTTGTAGTGACCTTACTTTATGAGGAGCTATATACAAATCAGTAAGAAAAAGTTGAATATCTCCAAAAATCTGTTTTCAATAAAACTTTGAGAGAAAAAAATATGTTTCATATCAGTAAGTTGTCTGAGATTGGCAGATTAAACACCATGAAGACACAACCCAGTAACCACTCTCTGTAGATCACTGCTGTAGTTACTGTTAGTAACAGTGGCCAGCGTTGTCCAGGGAAAGTGGAAATGAATGTTGGTGTTACTTTGTTGGCGGGCCCTGTGACAAGATGTATTCAAACTCTAAAATGACTGCTTGGTTTTTCAAGTCACTAAAGCAAGGGACTAAGAGTGTGGGAGGTGAACTGGCCTGGCTGGGGTGGCGAAGTGCAGGGTGGGCCAGCCAAGACTGAGTAAGGATCATTTCTGGGCTGAGCAGTTAATACGTCCAGGTGGGGGCTGGGATGGGCAGTGCTGCAGGCACAGGTGGGAAGGGGTCTCTGTCAGGACAAGCAGCAGTGAGCTCCAGGCACAGGGTACAGGGCAGGTGGGGAGCCTGGGAGTGGCCAGTGGGAGGGGGCCGGGTGATGCCTCTCAGGGCAGCTGGTGGACAACAAATCATCACCAAGAGAATAAAAGAGGACAAATTCCTGTGTTGGGTAGGACAGAGGGTGTCACCTAGGGGTGCCCACTTAGGGGAAGTGATATACCTGGAAGCTCATCTACCCCCACCCCCATCTCTCTAGTTTATTTCTTCAATCATAGCCTCAGAGATTTGCAGAGTCCTGATAACACTTATTTTTTTGGAGCTTATTAAAAATAAATTCATAGGCTTGGCAACTGTGACTCAAATGGCTAGGGTACCAGCCACATACACCTGAGCTGGTGGGTTCAAATATAACCCAGGCCCACCAAACAATGATGACAGCTGTAACCGGGTCTTGGGAGGTGGAGGCAGGAGAATCACTAGAGCCCAGGAGTTGGAGGTTGCTGTGGGCTGTGATGCCATGGCACTCTATCCAGGGTGACAGTTTGAGGCTCTGTCTAAAAAAAATACATAAATAAAAATAAATTAATTAATACCAAAATGTTGATACTTTTTAGATGTTACCATTGGACAAGTAAGAACTTTCAATGTGTGCGCTGAGGTCACTCAGTGTGACTGAGATGCTCCCTGCAGGCCCCTCCTGGCTCTGTCCTCAGGGACAAGGCTCCTCCACGTTCATTTCAGGAGTCACAGCAGGCTCCTCTCCCACAACTGAGTCAAGAACAGTGGACTCCCTCACTGCTTCTTTCTCCCTCTCCCAGACACAGCGTGAGAGACTCAGTTGCCAACAGACAGGTAAAGAAATGTGTCTGATGTTGTCTTTTAAAGAAATGAAATTTAGAGGAGCTGCCTGGTGGCCAGAATTTGTTATTTTTATTCATAGTTTCCCTGTGACAGTTTTGTGGGCTTTTAGAACACCAGTCTCATTCCTTGAAGATTTTTACAGATGATCTTGAAGAAAGTATTTCTGTTCATTGGTTTATTTCTTTGTTTTTAATTAACTTTAATGTGACTAGGCCTGTAGTAGTCTTTGTAGCAAATGTTAAACTTGCTGATTTAGTTTTATGTTAATAGTTCTGGTTTGAATGTGCCTCCCCAGTTCATGTTGAAACTTAATCACCAATGTGATGGTGTTAAGAGGTGAGGCCTTTAGGAGGAATTACGTTACAAGGGCAGAGACGGGTGAACTGGACTTGGAGAAGCAGGTTCGACTTCTGCCCTCTGGCAGCTCAAGGCCCTTGGAGATGAGGCCTGGCCTTCTCTAGGCTACAACCTGTCAGCTCCTTGATCTTTGGCTTCACAGCCTTCAGAACTGTGAGAAATAAATTTCCATTACTTGTAAATTACGAAGTCTGTATTATTTTGTGCAGTAGCAGAAATGAACTAAGGCTCTTACAGACAGAAATGCTCTGGTTTTCTATTTTTTCAGGGTCACTTTTGGTTAACCTGTGCTTTTATATAGATATATCCACTTTGTCTAACTTTTCACCATTTGAGCATACTATTCATAATATCTTTGTCATCTCTTATATAACTGCAGGGTGTATAGCAGGATTTGATTTTTTCTTCTTGGCATCAATTACCTGTATTTTGCTTTTTTACCTTTCCAAAGCACTAGCTTCTTGCCCTATCATCATTTCTACCAGATGCCTACGACACCTCTTACTGTTTATTTAATCTCTCCATATCCTGATTTCTTTGAATTTTTTTTCTGTTCTTTGACTCACCGTAATTACTTAAAGATGGATGGTTCGCTCATGTCTTGTGGGTAATTTATTTTATAATAACTGCATTTTAGGGTATATAATTTTCAAGTGTTACTGCTTTAACTTCATGTCATAAATTTTAGCATTTAATTTTGTAATTTGATTCAAAATCTATTCCAATTTTCATTTTAATTTATTATTTGGCTCATAGGCTACTTTAAAAGGCATTTTAAAATTTTTAAATATATGAAGATTTTGTTTACCCTTTTATTATTTTTCTGCTGAATTGCATTGTCATCAGAACACTAACTTTGATGTCAAGTATGTGATCAATCTTATCAATCATCTATGTGTTCTTAAAAAGAATGTGTTCCCCAGTCATTGAGAGCAGTGCTCTAATAGGCTAAGTTTGCTAATAATGTATTCGTATGTTCTATAATTCACTAATTTTCATCTGCCTGTTATATAAATTATGGGAAAGATGCTAAAAAGTCACTATGATTGGGAATTTGTTCATTTTTCTGATAATTGTGCTCATTTCTGACATATACAAGTAAAACAATTCTGGTATCTTTCTGGTGAACTGAACTTTCAACCATCATGAAGTGATTTGCTTTTCTTGGTAATTGGTTTTATAAAGTTAGACATACCAGCTTTCTTTTAACTAATGCTTCTTGGTAGATCGTCTTTTCCCCTTTGTTACTTTCAGCTTTTCAGTATCTTTGTATTTTAAATATATCTCTTGCAAGTTACCTGTATTTTAGCATTATGTTATTTTTAATCTATTCTGATAATCTTTTTCTTTTGACTGGAGGATTTAATCTATGCATGCATACAACACTAACTATTGGATTTCAAGTTTTAAAGTTTATAATTTGTCAAGTTTTCAGCATCTTTCTCCCCTTTCATCCTTTTTTTGGATTGATTACTTCTTATGCGTCTATTTTTCTGTATGAGCTTGACAATTATATGATTTCTAAATTGTCTTTTAATAATTATTATAGAACCTACAGCCCGCTTCTATGACCAACCAAGTCTAATGTCAAAGTTCCATGTTAACGTCCCTCCTCTCAGACAGCACCAAAACCTTAGAACGTTTTAGGACAGTTCACCACCCCAGTTACATGTACTATGTAGTGCTCTTTCTGTACACAGTATTCCATAATTTCCAGACGACGTTATTATTTTTGCTTTACATGGTCACCTTCCATTTAGATGTGTTCACAGGTTTACCCCTCTCGGTGCCTTTCAGTGCTTCCTTCTTCTGGAATAGTTTTTCTTCTGCCCCAAACGTAACTTTAACACTGAAGATTGGTTTGCAGCAAAACCTCTCAGTTTCAGTTTGCCTAAAAACGGCTTTATTTCGTTTAACCTTCTCTCTTAGAGAGTATTTTCAAAGGATACAATTCTCAGTTAGTAGTTATTTTCTCCTGGCACGCTGTCTCACCATCTCCCAGCTTCCGTGGTTGCTACTGAAAGTCTTACTGGTTGCTCCCCTGAGAAAGTGCGCCTCTCTCTCTCTCTCTCTCTCTCTCTCTCTCAGCTGCTCTTTGGTTTTGTTTCTCTGCAATGTCACTCTGTGGGCTTGGGTTTCTTCTTTTTTTTTCATTCCTACTTGGGATTCATTAGACTTCTTATTGTAAATTGGATGTCTTTCATCAGTTCTGGGCAAATCTAAATCATTAATTCCTTCTTGTTTATTTTAAAAATGATTTATAGTTGGGGATGGTGGTGTGTTCCTATAGTCCCAGCTACTGGGAGGCTGAGGCAGGAGGATCACTGGAGCTCAGGTGCTTCAGGCCAGCCTGGGCAATGTAATAAGAATGACTCTGTCTCTAAAGAAAAATTATTTGTAGAAGTGATTTGAGGCACGAAGTGTAACTGTCTTCTTCTAGAGAGGATTTTTATTTGTTTCAGCCAGGCATCAGAGTGCTAGCTGCCCAATACAACTTGAACCCAGTTTCAAACTTGAGGTTTCCTTGGCCTCTCATTGACACAAAGCTGGGATGTATTAACAATAATCACCGTGGAGACTTCCGACTTATTCTGACTTGGGGGCACCACTTTTTAGGTCTCAGTCCAGAATCAAGCCGTGAATTGCAGACCTCCCCTCTTTGAAGGGCCTAGACTTCCTTTTTCCTCTTACCTGTGAGAGGCCTCTAGTGTTTTTGGGTCTCTCAGCTACTTCTGCTGTGAGATCAACAATTGTCACCAGCATTCAGCACCAATTGTCCGGCTCCTCTCCAGGACCCTCATCCTGCTGGAATCAGCTGGTAACTCCTCACTGTCATCTCTGCCTTTTCGTGTGCATTATTCACTCAGTTGTCATGAGAGGGGAATATTTTGATTTTTCTATTTCCACATTACCAGAATTGTAAGTACAGAAAGGCCTATCTAGAATATTCTTCCATTACTGTCTAAAAAAAGCTCATGAATTATGAATGAAAAAGCATCAGGCGGTGTGCTCCCCCTTCTTGCATATTCTCCTGTAGCAGGAACGCTGGGTGAGGACTGGCCAATGTGCAGTCTGTCACTCCTCTGGGGAGGAGAGCCCAGGAAGTCCCCAGTTACAAACAAGATAAGTACTGTAGGTTTGTTCTTAAGCTGAATTTGTATGTAGGTCGGAGCAGGTGCATATTTACCTATTACTTGTAATAACTTCCGTTCATTTGAGTTGTATGTAAGTTGGATGTTTGTAACTTGGGGACGGCCTTATGTCATTAGAATTGCTTTCTGTACCCATAATTCACTCACCTACCAGTCAATATTTATTAAGCATTTACTACATAATCAGGTGTTTCAGGCACTAAGGAAATAGGGCAGGCAGGGCAAACACGTTTACTGTCCTCATGGTAGTGAGGCTGAGATAAAATAGCAGTGTTTCCAGAATATGTTTCCAGGCTGATTCACTAAAAGTACCCAGCTTAAAAATTGACATAATAGCCACCCTCATCAGAGTTTGAAAGCTAAGCAGCTCTTCCTGACTTAAGGAGAAAAGAAAGTACCGAAATGAAATGAGGCAGCTCACAGAATCGCTGGGAAGATGGAGAAGCAGACTCAGAATGGGCAGGACCAAGGGCAACAGGTGGAACCACATGCACATCCCAAATCCAGTCCTGTGACATCAGGACCTGTGCTGCTTCTGCCAGAGACATAGTTCTGCAGCCTCCATGGCATGGCTGCCCCTGCTACCCCTCCAGCTGCATGAGCTGGTACAGAGGCCACCGGGCACCACCAAGACACATCCTGCACCCTGCCCTGTGGGACTCCTGACTCCTGGCTCAGAGTCTGTGTGTCACATGGTCACTCAAAGCGCATGGGAGGCTGCATAAGGAAGGATCTGGAATGTTCTGGAAGATTCTGTAGTAACTCACTATCTCTGCATCCCAGTTGAACTTACAACATAAGGGATTTCCCAACTGTAGTAAGGTAGTGATGTTAACAAACAGCTGAGAAGAATGGCAAATGTCGCCATTATTGAAACCAGACCCTCCAGCAGGCTTAGTTAGTACTCTGGACGCATCATTTCACATGATCTTTAGAACAAACTTATACCCTTTTATAGATGAGGAAACTGAGGTTTAGAGAGGTCAAATGCCTTCCCATGGACCCACAGGCAATATGTTCCAGAGCTGCACCTTTAAAACAGACTTACTGGCCACAGAGCCCCAGTCTCCCTACGCTGCACTCCCTGCTGCTTCCTCCAGTGTGGGCGCCGGGTCCTGTGTTGCCTCATGAGACATTAAGGTCATCATTGCTGAAAACTTTCATTGTATGTGGTATTAAAATGGTCATTAAGATTCAGGAAGTCTTCCAAACAATTCAACATAATCCACTAATGTGCTCATTTTTGATAACTGAAGCCGAGTTGCTGTGCGTTACTAGCAACGTAAACACTGCATGTTGCTCATTAGCAATCTCTTAAGATGCCATATTCTTGGCTTACTTAATGCCAATCCAAAATCAATTTTCAGAAATGACATTTATATTCACCATGTCTTTCCTTCACTCTCAGCCAGAAGGATGTATTAGGAAAAGAAAATGTAACTTAAGGTAAAATAAACATATGCAAAAACACAAATGTGGTGCTATGTACCTTAAGGTATAAACCAGTTCTTCCAGCTAATCCTTGTAAACCACTTAAGGAGCAAAAGAATCAAGAAGAGGACTTCCACCCAGGCAGGTAGCAGTTACCAGTAAGCCCAGGCAGGTAGCAGTTATGAGTAAGCCCAGCAAACCCTAGGGATTCTTTGTCAGATAGGGACTTCAGGTAATTCAGATGGACCCAGGGGAAAATAAGAAAAGGAAAACAAAGTGAAGAGGAATGTGAAATGCAAAGGAATCTGACAGAAAGAAACCTTGACAAATCCGTGTATTAAAAATGTCTGAAGCATCCCACTCCCAGACAATTACCATTAGTAGATCACATGATTTTTATTTTATGGCTATTTTAATACACTTTACTGTATATACACTAGAAACTCCATAGTTGACCACCTCTCTACACTAACCGTCTCCGTAAGTCAGCCTAATTTTCATAGACTGGCCATGCACACAGGTGCATATCAGCACAGCAGGCCTAGTTTCTTATGTTGACTGGTTTGTTACAGTCAACTCACAGAGGTTTCTCTATGATTTTAATATGATGACATAAATATATAGAAGTAAGCTTGCATTGCCAGTAGAACTTTGGTTTAGTTATTTCTCACTGTTGAGAATATAGTTTCTTTCTAATTGGTGCCCTAAGGGTAGCTGTGCATTTAATTTCCCTGAGAAGGTGATTTGACTTCTCTGCTGGGTATTTATATTGCTTCAGGTTTTGCCCCAGAGTACAGAAAAGTGCCAAGTAGAGTCACTGCCACAGAACCTTGGAGGGAAAGGATGTCTTTGAGAACAGAATTTGCCATGTAACTATTCTTGCCTAAAGAAAACCTCTTTAAATTTATATTGTGCAAGAACTTCTCTGCACTCCACTTCAAACTACACTGGCCTAGATTTTCATGTGGATGCACTGACAAGTGTTTAAACTGAGACAGTAAATCAAATGCTTGAATCACTGCAGCAGCTACGCAGCACCGCAAAGACAGGCCTTCCATCCTGCCCCAGAGGGAGCATTTTTCCAAATGCAGGATGCTTATTGTTAAAAAGGTCACCTACTGGCACTAGATGCCAACCACACAAAAACTGGTCCACTCTCTTTGGCAGTAACTTTCTAACACCCCAACCTACACAGTATTATAGTGACCACACAACAAGGTGAAAAGCAGCTCCTGTCTGGAGTAGTCTATCCCCTTCTTGGCTTTCACAACACAGAAAGCCTTTGGGTTTTTTTCATATTACATTGTACCTTACATAACTGAAACATCCTTAGGCTCCATTAAACAGTAGATACAAGTTAAATCATTTTAATATTCATGAAATAAATGTCCTGTTCTTGCTCACAGCTGCTCGTTCATGCAAATCACCCCCTTCTACTGTTCTGCTTTCCATCCGCCGACACACACCCTCTGAATTCCCAAGTAGCTCAGATAAGCCGTGATGAGCTGTGACTAAGCTGGGTGGGCTGCCTGATCCCTATGTGAGGTGCTTTTTCTTTTCTTTTCTTTTTCACATTCCTCTTGTCCTCTTCTCATTAAGCCATTTAAAAAGTCCTCTTTGTGGACGACCTTAATAGTGCCCACCTTGCCCGGCGACAGCCAAGGCCAGGGGCACGAGTCCTGCAGCTCCTGGACCCCAATTCCAATGTCCCACTGCAAGGTTCCCTCTCCATCCCTGTGAGTGTCTGGCTACTTGGGCCCCTAAGTGGCACTGCTTCCTCTGAGTGTCTTCAAAAATGTTTTATAAAATCAGCTTTTAAAATTATGACTTACAACTTACTGAGCCAAGACTCTAATCCAGTCCAGTAGGCAGAGGAGAAAAGCGTCCTTCCTCTAGTCCTCCCTCCACCGACCTTGCGTCCTCTTTCCACCAGCACTGTGTCCTCCCTCCACTAGCATCACGTCCTCCCTCCACCGTCATTGCGCCTTTCTTCTGTCAGGAACTCTTCCAAGACACATTGACAGGAAAATAATCTTATTCTTTCCCATACAATGAAAATCAGGACAACATTCATTCGTGTAAACTGATTGTGAGAGGAAAGCCCTCCAGTTTTGCAAATACCTGAGCTCTCAATCCTAGCCTTGATTCAGCTGTGACATTCTGCTGTGATGCTCTTCTGATATTCTATTAATGTTACAAAATATAGCTTTCCAACTAGATTACTGACTTAAGATCATGTAACTTTTTATTCTTTCTTTCCCTACATGATACTTAAAATAGTGTCATATATATCATTATTATTACACTGACTTTTCATCTCAAGGGATATGGCTCCATCTTTACAGAGTCTCAGTCAAAGGAAATATGGCTTTGCTTGGAAAACTTGTAAAAAATATGTGTATCTTCACTATTGATGGAGTTTTTTATTTTGTGTTCACCATCTAAGAACATTTTTTTTTCTCTTTTTATTTCAAAATATTGCTGGGGTCAAATGTTTTTCAGTTATACCAATAGGTTTGTGGTGTTTGATGGGGGCTCCATGTGCCCCTCACCCGGATGGCTCGTGGTGCCTGCTCTGTCTGTTTTGGCCTTTCCTCTCTTTCCCCTCCCCTGCTTCATTTCCACTGAGTTTTATTTCCCTCTGTGAAAATGTGTTCTCGTTAGTTACTCCCAGTTTAATAGCCAGTCCATGGGGTTTGTCTTTCCATCTGTAGATACTTCACTCAGGGTAATGGTCTCCAGTTCCATCCAAACTGTCACAGTTTTATGACTAATCGCTCTCCCGGGTATCCACATGCCACGTTTTCTTGATCCACTTATGAACTGAGGGGCATTTGACTGATTCTATCTCTCTTGCTTCTTGAATTGTGCTGCAGTAAACATTTGAGCACAGGTGCCTTTCTGATAAAATGATTTCTTTTCCTTTGGGTAAATACCCCGCAGTGGGATTGCTGGATTGAATGGCAGGTCTAGTGCTTTGAGGAATCTCCAAGTTGTGCTCCACAGCAGCTTTCCTCACTTGCAGTCGCACCAGCGGTGTGTGAGCCTGCCTCTCTCTCCACATCCATGCCAGCATCTAATGTTTTTTCACTTTTTAATAAAAATATCTTTCTGAGGAAGGTGATATCAAATTATGATTTTAATGTGCATTTCCCTGATGGTTGGTGATATTGAGCATTTTCACATATTTATCTGCAATTTGTCTATCTGCTATTGAAAAGCTTCTTTTGCTTACTTTTTAATGGGGTTGTTTATACTTTTCTTGGTGAATTGCTTGAGTTCTTTGTAAATTCAGGTTATTAGCCCTTTATTGACTATGAACCTTGCTAATATTTTCTCTCATTCTGTAGGTTGTCTGTTTGCTCTGTTGATTATTTCCTCAGCTATGCAGATGCTTTTTAATGTAGTCAAGTCCATATGTTTATTTTTGTTGTTGTTTGATTGCTCCTGAAGGTCTTCTTCATAAATGCTTTGCCTAGGGCAATGTCCAGAAGAGTTTTTTCCTACATTTTCTTCTAGAATTCTTTCTTTTTTCTTTTATTTTTGAGGATTCATTGAGGGTACAAAGAGCCAGGTTACACTGATTGCAGTTGTTAGATAAAGTCCCTCTTATAGTTGTGTCCTGTCCCCAAGAGGTGTGTCACACACTATGACCCCCACCCCCTTCCTACTTCCCTCCCCCTGCACCCCTTCCCCCATCCCCACAATGTACTAGGTCCTCAATTGTCCTCAATTGTCCTCATATCAGAATTGAGCAGCATTCTTGCTTCTCCATTCTTGTGATGCTTTACTATGAATATGTGTTCACTTCCATCCAGTTTAATACAAAAGTCATGAAGTCTCCATCTTTTTCAGTGGCTGGATAGTATTCTATGGTATACTCTTAGGTTTCATACCTTATATTTAAGTCTTTTATACATCTTGGATTAATTCTATGAGTGGAAAGAGATATGTGTCCTATTTTATTCTTATGCATGTGGTCTCCAATTTTCCCAGCACATTTATTGAATGGGGCTTCTTTTCTCTAGTGTTTATTGCCAAAGATTGGTTGGCTGGATGTGGATGGTTTTACATCTGTATTCTCTGTTCTGTTTCATTGGTCTATGTCTCTATTTTTGTGCCCACACCATGCTGTTTTGGTTACTGTAGTCTTGTAATATAGCTTGAAGTCTGATAATGTGATGCCTCCAGATGTATAGTAAGGACATTATAACAATGTTGATTCTATGGATCCATAAGTATATCTTTTTTCCATTTGTTTGTGTCATCTGCAATTTCTTTCCTCAATGTTTCATAGCTCTTTTCATAGAGATCTTTCATCTCCTTGGCTAAGTATATTCCCAGGTATTTTATTTTCTTTGTATTATAGCTATTGTGAATGGTGTTGAGTCTTTGGTTGACTGTCAGCTTGACTGTTACAGGTACATAGAAATAATACTGATTTATATACATTGATTTTATTACCTGAGACTTTTCTGAATTTGTTCATCAATTTTGGGTTTCTCTTGGTGGAGTCTCTGAGGTTTTCTATACAGATGATCATATCATCAGCCAAAAGTAATAGTTTGACCTTTTCTTTCCTGATTTATATACTCTTATTAATTTGTTTCTCCTGCCTGATTGCTCTGGCTGGGACCGTCAGCAATATCTGGAATGGAAATGGTGACAATGGGCACCCTGTCTTGTTCCAGTTCTTAGTGGGAATGCTTTCATCTTTTCCCCTTTCAGTAGGGGGCTGTGGGTTTGTCATACATGGTTTTTATAGTCTTCAGATATGCCCAATTCTTCTATGCCCAGTTTGTTAAGGTTTTCTTTTTATCCAACAGGCTGCTGCATTTTGTTGACTGCTTTTTCTGCATCTATTGAGATGATCATATGGTCTTTGCTTTTGCTTCTGTTTATGTGGTGAATCAAATGTATTGATTTACATATGTTCTTAGATTTCTTGTCTTGGTATAATTTCTCCTTGTCAAAGTTCCATACCCATAGCAATTACAAAACCAGACAAGCAAACAAAATAAACACCTTATATTCTGTTGATACCATCTAGCTCCTGGGTATCACACACCCATCTTGTGACACCTCATTCTGTGACCCTCATTTCTTAAATTTATCACTGTGAATATTTACTTGTGAAGTATAGTTTCACTTCTGTTTTTGACCACTTTTAAAATTAGAACCATTAACCAAGGGTAAAAAAAGATAAATTCAGGAGCTGACGTGAAAATAATCTAGGTTAATAGTACCACTGTGATATTCTTCTTATATAAATAGACAGCCTTTTTGTTTACCTTGTGTTTTGTTCATTATTTTTAAAGCCTAGACACAAATTTGGAGATGAAACTACAAAATTTATTTTTAGATTTGAGCAATTTCTCTAAGGAAGAAAAATTCTGGCACAAAATATGACTGACTAGAGAAGATATTTTCTGTAGTATTTCAACAACCTATTTTTGTGAAATAGGTTGCAATAGGTTGAAATAGGTCTCTATTTGCCCTAAGGTTTTATGAATTCAATAAGCATACAATTATCAGAGGGAATCTCATAGCACTTAGGAAAACAAAATGAAATAAAGAGCAACCCATGTGGATACTTTTCTGCACACCCCTTATTCTAGCCATGTGTTTGGTCACCATGTCTGTGTAACAAACCACTGCAAGACTTATTGAAAACAAGAACCACTGTACTTCTCATGATTCTGTGGGTTGACTAGGCTTAGCTAGGTGGTTCTTCTGCTCCATGTGATTTTGTTTGGGGCTGTAGTCATCTGATGACCCAACTGGTCTATCATGGCTAAGTTGGCTTAGTTACATACCTAGGCCTTTGTCAGGAAGGCTAGAAGGCTAATGACTTCTGTCTGTCTTTGTCCATCTGAGCTGAGCCTTTCCTTCCCTTTCCACATAGCCTCAGGATCTCTCCTGCCCTCCATGTGGCTTCCTCAGCAAAACTTCAGTGGTGGCTCAGGGGTCCCCAAAGCACAAAATTGGAATTTGTCAGAACTTCTTAAGACTTAGGTATAGAACTTCAATATTCTCCTAATTAAAGCAATACCCAGGCCCAACTCAGATTTAATAATACCTACGTAGTAAACATGAGAAGATGTAGTTCATTGGAAGCTGTCTTTGGAGACTACCTACTACATTATCCCACCCCACTGTAGTAAAAATAATATTCCCTTTAATAATAAGCATTTTTTTTCAATTTAGATAATTGACTTAATATGATCTCTCTTTCAATTGAGAGAATTTCTTCAAAGTATTCAGCAATATTGTTTTAGAGTTATTATTTACTTTTTTCCTGAAATAATTAAAACTATGTATACTATCCTATAAATATACTAATATAATTTTAGATGATTTAGATAATTAGGTGCCTCAAGTTAAAGTTTAACTAATAATCCCAGCAAAGCCTCACCACAGCCTCTACTAACAACCATAGCATAAGCCACTAAGGAACTCACAGACTCCACTGGCACTGATCAAGATCATAGCAAAGGAAATTATATGGAGAATTTTTTACTGTTCCTACCTAGAATCAAAGCCAAAGTACCCTATCTAATAAACACTGTAGATGAAGATATAGAAAAAGTCTTCACTTATGAAAGCTGATCCATCAAATTGGAAGAAGTGACTTATATCAAATGCATGGTTACACAATCATCAACATGAGGATTCAAGAAATATCAAAAATAAAAAACAAACATATACCACCAAAGGAACATAAAACTTCTCTAATAACAGAGTCTGAAGAAAAGAAATTCTATGAAATGCATGGAAAAATCAAAATAATAATATTAAAGAGATTCCATGAGATACAAGATAATACATATAAACAATGCCCAAAAGTCAGAATAAAAACTCCTTATCTGAATTAGAAATTTAATAAAAAGATATATATAATAAAAAAGAACAAAAGAGAAGTCCTGTAACTGAGGAATTAATGAATAAGTTAAAAATACAATGAAGAACTTCAACAGTAGACTATATCAAGCAAAAAAAAAAGAATTTCTGAACTTGGAGACTGGTCTTTTGAGATAACCTAGTTAGAGAAAGAAAGAAAGAGAAGGGAAGGGAAGGGAAGGGGAGGGGAGGGGAAGAAAGAAAGGAAAGGAAAGGAAAGGAAAGGAAAGGAAAGAAAGAAAGAAAGAAAGAAAGAAAGAAAGAAAGAAAGAAAGAAACGGAAAGAGAGAAAAAGAATGATGAACCTACATAACATATGGGATAACATAAAGCAACCAAGTATTTAAATTTGGAAAGTGTAAGAAGAAGAAAAGATGAGAAAAGGCCAAAAAACTATTTAATAAAATAATAGCTGAAAAAAATTCAATATTAGAAAGAGATACAGAGATTCAGATATAGGAATCTCATTGATTCCAAATAGAGTCAATCCAAAAAGTTCTTCTCCAAGCACATTATTGACAAATTGTCAAAAGTCAAAGACAAATACAGCAGGAGAAAAGTGTCAAGTTATGTATAAGAGAGTCCCCATCAGACTACAAGGAAATTTCTGAGAAGAAATCTTTTAGGCCAAGAGAGATTGGAATGATATTCAAAGAATTAAAAGAAAAAATAATTGTTACCCAAGAACATTACACCCCAATAAAACTATCCATCAAAAATGAAAGAAAAATAAAATCTTTTTCAAGCAAGCAAAACCCAAGGGACTTCATCACCACTATAAGAAATGCTTAAGGAATTCTTATGTCTGGATGTGAAAGAATGATATCTACCATCAAGAAAACACACACAAGTATAAAACCCACTTGTAGATCAGACACAAATGACAAAGAGAAAGAAATCAAACATTATCCCAGCAAAACACTAAAAACTAACAAAAACACAAAGGAGGAAGAAAGGGACAAAAGATATACTAAACTATCAGACAACAGTGAAAAAAATGACAGGAGTAAGTCCTTACCTACCATAACAACCTTGAATGTAAATAACTTTAAATTCCCCAATTAAAATATATAGACTGGTTGAATGAATAAAAAAAGAGGGCCCAACTACATGCTGCCACAAGAAACTCACTTCACCTGTAAAAGCATATGTAGACTGAAAGTGAAGGGACAGAAAAAGTATATATTTTACAAAAATAGAAGCCAAAAGTGCACAGGAATAGTGGTAGTTACCTCAGACAAAATAAATTTCAAGTAAAAAAAAATAAAAAGGTGAAGGTCAGAATATAATGATCAAGGGATCCCTATAACAAGACAATATAACAATTATGAGTATATATGCACCCAACAACAGAGCAACCAGGTATAGAAAGCAAGTATTGTTAGAAATAAAGAGAAACATAGATCCCAATAAAATAATAGTTGAGCATCTTAAGACCCCACTTTTTTTTTTTTTTTTGGCCAGGGCTGGGTTTGAACCCACCAACTCTGGCATATGGGACCAGCACCCTACCTTTTTGAGCCACAGGCACCACCCTTAACACCCCACTTTTAGAATTGAACAAATAGAAAACCAAGAAAGAAACATCAGGCTCAATCTTCACCAAAGATCAAGTAGCCTTAAAAGATGTTTATAGACCACTTCATTCAACATCTGCATAACATACACACTCTTCTCATCAGCACATGAAATGTTTCCAGTATAGATCATATATTAGGCCACAAAGTAAGTCTCAAAAAAATTTTTTAATTGAGATTATATCAAGTATCTTCTCAGATCACACTGGAATAAAACTAAAAATCAAACAAGGTGGGATGGGAGAAGAGGGAGGAGGAAGGGGAGTTGGTAAACTCTCACCTATCAGGCACAGTGTAAGGGTGTTCAGCACACCTCTTGGGTGAAGGGCTCAATTACAACATGGACTTTGCCTAACAAATGCAAACAATGTAATTAAATTGTACATACCCTTATATTAATATGAAATTTAAAATAGACTAAAATCAACAAGATGAACTTGAGAAACTATACAAATACACAAAAATTAAACAACCTGCCCCCTAAACAACCACTGGGTCAGTAAAGAAATTAAAAAATAGGGTGGCACCTGTGGCTCAATGAGTAGGGTGCTGGCCCCATATACCAAGGGTGGTGGGTCCAAACCCAGCCCCCACCAAACTGCAACAAAAAAATAGCTGGGTGTTGTGGCAGGTACCTGTAGTCCCATCCCAGCTAGTCCGGAGGCTGAGGCTGAGAATCACCTAGGCCCAAAAGTTGGAGGTTGCTGTGAGCTGTGTGATACCACAGCACTCTACCAAGGGCCATAAAGTGAGACTCTGTCTCTACAAAAAAAAAAAAAAGAAGAAGAAAGAAAGAAAGAAAGAAAGAAAGAAAGAAAGAAAGAAAGAAAGAAAGAAGTTAAAAAATTCTTGAACCAAATGAAAATGAAAACACAATATACAAAAACATATGGAACACATGAAAAGCAGTGCCAAGAGGGACATTTATGGCAATAAATCCTTACATCAAAAAAAAGTAGAGTGATTTCAAATAAACAGCCTAACAAGGCACCTCAGGGAACTGAGAAACTGCAACAAAAACAACAACAACAAAAAAATATCCAGGCTTTGTGGCAGGTGCCTGTAGTCCCAGCTACTCGGGAGGCTGAGGCAAGAGAATCACCTAAGCTGGAGATTGCAGTAAGCTGAGATGCCACAGCACTCTACCGAGGGTGATAAAGTGAGACTCTGTCTCTACAAAAACAAAACAAAACAAAACAAATTAAACCTCAAATTAATAAAAGAAAAGAAAGAACCAAGATCAAAAAATAACTAAATGAACTAGACTAATAAAATAAGGATAAATAAAATTGATAAATGGCTAGCTAGACTAAATAAGCAATAAAGAGACAAGACCCAAATACAATCAGAAACAAAAAAGGAGACATTACTATTGGTACTACAGAAATATAAAGGATCATAAGAGGCATTATAAACTATTATATGCTAACAAATTGGAAAACCCAGAGGAAATAGGTAAATAAAACCTACTGATAATGAATTTGGAAGTAATAGAAAACTTGAACAGACCAACAATGAGTAATGAGATTGAACCTGTAATAAAAAACGACTCCTAAACAAAGAAAAGCCCATTCATAGTTTTACTACTGAATTCTGCCAAACTTATAGAGAAGAATTAATATTCGTTTATTTCAAACCATTCCAAGAAAATGAAAAGTAGGACATTTCTTACTAATTCATTCTATGAGGCCAGCATTATCCAGACACAATTAGACGTAGATACAACAGGACAAAATCCCAGGTGAAAATAGATGGAAAATACTCATCAAAATCCTAGCAAACCAAATCCAACAACACATCAAAAAAAAAAAAAAAAAATTGAGCAAGTGAGATACAACCTAAGGGGGCAAAAGTGGTTCCACATGTGCCAACCAATAAATGTGACATGTCACATCAACACAAAGAAGGAGAAAAATCATGTTATTATCTCAAGAGAAGCAGAAAAAGCATTGGATAAAATTCAACATTCCTTCATAATAAAAACTCTCAACAAATTAGGTGTAGAAGAAACATGACCTCAACATATTAAAGGCCAGACATGACAAACTCACAGTTAACACCATATTGAATGGGGAAAAGCTGAATGCCTTCTCCTCTAAGAACTGGAATGAGACAAGGATGTTCAGTTACACCCCGCCTGTCTGACCTGAACTAGAACTCCTAGCCAAATCAGTAGGGCAAGAGAAAGAAAGAAAAAGCATCCAATTTATAGCCAACCAATTTTTGATAGAGGTACCAAGAAGATACATTGAGCAAAGGACAGTCTCTTTAATAAATGGTGCTAGAAAAGAGGAAGTCAGATTTTCCCTTTTGCAGATGACATGATTATATATATAGAAAAACCGAAAGACTTCACAAAAAAACTCTTAGAATTAATTTTAAAAAATACAGTAGTTTCAAGATACCACATTCTAGCTGGAAGCAGTGGCTCACACCTGTAACCATAGGACTCTGGGAGGGGCTGAGGCAGGTGGATCCCTTGAGTTCAGGAATTTGAGACCAGCCTGAGCAAGAGTGAGACCCTGACTCTACTGAATATAGAAAAATTAGTTGGGAGTTGTGGTGGGTGTTTGCAGTCCAGCTACTTGGGAGGCTGAGGCAAGAGGATCCCTTGAGCTCAGGAGTCTGAGGTTGCTGTGAGCTATGATTCCACAGCACTCTACCCAGGGTGACAAAGCAAGACTCTGTCTTAAAAAAAAAAAAATCAACATTCAAAAATCAGTAACATTTTTATACACCAATAAAAAACTAGCTGCAAAAGAAATCAACAAAGCAATTCTATTTATGACAGCTACATAAAAAGCCTATGAATAAATTTGACTAATGATGTGAAAGACCTCTCCAATTAAAACTAAAAAACACGGATGAAATAAAGTGAAGAGTACACAAATAAATGGAAAGACATCTCAGACCAATGGACTGGAAGAATTAATATTGCTTAGATGACCATACTACCCAAATTGATCTCCAGATTTAATGCAATTCCTATCAAAATACCAATGACATTTTTATAAAAATAGAAAAAACAAGCCCTGTCTCATGGAACATTACCCAAAATTGATCCTATCCTAAGACACAAAACAAACCTCAACAGAATTGAAAGAATTGAAATTTTACCTTGTATCTTCTCAGACCACAAGGCAGTAAAGTTGGAACTCAACTCCAACAAAACTGTTCAACTCCACACAAAGGCATGGAAATTAAACAAACTTCTGTTGAATGACAGTTGGGTGCAGGAAGAAATAGAACAGGAAATCATTAACTTCCTTGAGCATAACAACAATGAAGACACAAGCTACCAAAATCTGTGGGATGCTGCAAAAGCAGATTTGAGAAGAAAGTTTATTGCTTTAGATGCCTACATTTGAAAAACAGAAAGAGAGCGCATCAACAAACTCACAAGCCATCTTATGGAATTGGAAAAAGAACAATGTAAGCCTAAACCCAGCAGAAGAAAAGAAATATCCAAAATTAAAACAGAAATCAATGAACTTGAAAACAAAAGAATCATTCAGAAAATTAATGAAAGAAGGAGTTGGTTTTTTGAAAGAATAAATAAAATAGATAAACCTTTGGCCAGACTAACTAGAAATAGAAAAGTGAAGTCTCTAGTAACCTCAATCAGAAACGATAGAGGAGAAATAACAACTGATGCCACAGAGATACAAGAGATCATCTCTGAATACTATCAGAAACTCTATGCCCAGAAATTTGACAATGTGAAGGAAATGGATCAATATTTGGAATCACACCCTCTCCCTAGACTTAGCCCAGATGAACTAGATTTCCTGAACAGACCAATTTCAAGCACTGAGATCAAAGAAACAATAAAAAGTCTTCCAACAAAAATGTGCCCTGGTCCGGATGGCTTCACACCAGAAATCTATCAAACTTTCAAGGAGGAGCTTACTCCTGTACTTCAGAAATTATTCCAAAAACTTGAGGAGGAAGGAATCTTCATCGACACACTCTACAAAGCAAACATCACCCTGATACCAAAACCAGGAAAAGATCCAAATAAAATGGAGAATTTCAGACCAATTTCACTTATGAAAATAGATGTAAAAATTCTCAACAAAATCCTAGCCAATAGATTACAGCCTATCATCAAAAAAGTCATACATCATGATCAAGTAGGTTTCATGCCAGGGATGGAAGCCTGGTTTAACATATGCAAGTTCATAAATGTTATCCACCGCATTACTAGAAGCAAAAACAAAGACCATATGATCCTCTCAATAGATGCAGAAAAAGAATTCTATAAAATCCAGCATCCTTTTCTAATTAGAACATCGAAGAGTATAGATATATGTGGTACATTTCTTAAACTGATTGAAGTTATCTGTGACAAACCCACAGCTAATATTTCACTGAATGGAGTAAAACTGAAAGCTTTTCCTCTTAGAACAGGAACCAGACAAGGTTGTCCTCTGTCACCATTACTATTCAACATAGTGTGGGAAGTTCTAGCCAATACAATTAGACAAGACAAGGAAATAAAGGGCATCCAAATGGCAGGAGAGGAGGTCAAACTCCCCCTCTTTGCTGACAATATGATATTATCTTTAGAGAACCCCAAAGACTCAACCGCAAAACTCCTGGAAGTCATCAAAAAATACAGTAATGTCGGAAGCATAACCAGCAAATATCTTTTCCCATTCTAAGGGTTGTCTACTTACTTTTCTTACTGTGTTCTTGGCTGTGCAGAAGCTTTTTAATTTGAGGAGGTCCCAGTATATATTTTTGATGTTGCTTCAATTGCCCGGGGGGTCCTCCTCATAAAATTTTCTCCCAGGCCTATTTCTTCAAGAGTTTTCCCCACACTCTCTTCTAATGTTTTTATAGTTTCATGTCTTAAATTTAAGTCTTTAATCCAGTGAGAATCTATCTTAGTTAGTGGCAACAGGTGTGGGTCCAGTTTCAGTTTTCTGCACATCGCTAGCCAGTTCGTCCAGAACCATTTGTTGAATAGGGAATCTCCAGAATCCACAGAGAACTCAAGCATAGTAGCAAGAAGAGAACAAGTGATCCCATCACAGGTTGGGCAAGAGACTTAAAGAGAAACTTCTCTGAAGAAGACA
>NW_003852520.1:2347218-2379293 GCF_000181295.1 Otolemur garnettii
TTTCAGATTGCATGTGAAAACCCCACACTGTACCCTAGAAGTGCATTAATGTACATAGTTACCATTCAATAAAAATAAATAAATAAATAAATAAATAAGAAAAAAGCCAACAATCCCATATATCAATGGACAAAAGACAAGAATAGAACCTTCTCTAAAGAAGACAGATGAATGGCTAACAAACATGAAATAATGCTCACTGTCCCTAATTATTAGAGAAATGCAAATCAAAACCACTCTGAGATATCTAAACCCAGCTCACATCACAAAATCTCAAAACTGCAGATGCTGGCATAGATGTGGAGAGAAGGGAACACTTTTACACTGCTGGTGGGACCACAAACTAATACAACCTTTCTGGAAGGAAGTATGGAGAACCCTCAAAGAACTCAAACTAGACCTCCCATTTGATCCTGCAATCCCATTACTGGGCATCTACCTAGAAGGGAAAAAATCCTTTTATCACAAGGACACTTGCACTAAACTGTTTATTGCAGCTCAATTTACTATCGCCAAATTGTGGGAACAGCCTAAATGCCTACCAACCTAGGAATGGATCAACAAGCTGTGGTATATGTACACTATGGAATACTATTGAGCCATTAAAAAAATGGACACTTTATAGCCTTTATATTAACCTGGATGGAAGTGGACCACATTATTCTTAGTAAAGCATCACAAGAATGGAGAAGCATGAATCCTATGTACTCGATTTTGATATGAGGACAAATAATGACACGGTGAGATGGGGAAAGGAAGAGCAGAGAGAGGGAAGGAGTGAGGGAGTGGGGTCTTGGTGTGTGCCACACCTTTGGGGGGCAAGACATGATTGTAAGAGGGTTGGGTCTTTGCCTAACAAATGCAATCAGTATAACCTGTTTTCTTGTACCCTCATTGAATCCCCAACAATAAGTTAAAAAAAAAAAGAAAAAAAGAAGCCCCAAATTTATACAGAACCACAAGGCTCTAATACTGAGCAAAAAGAACAAAACTGGAGGCATCATATCACTTGACTTTGAGATATACTACAAAGCTACAGTAACCAAATAGCATGCTTTTAGTATAAAAAATCGTCTCATAAGCCAGTGAAATAAAGTAAATAAACCAGAAACAAACCCATATATTTATAGCCAACCAATTTTTGATAAAGGTACCAAGAAGATACACTGAGCAAAGGTCAGTCTCTTCAAAATCACCCCAACTAGAATGACTATTATCATAAGGCAAAAGCAGCAAATGGTGGCGAGGACGTGGAGAAAAGGCAACTCGTATAACTATTGGTGGTGATATAGATTAGCATGGCCACTATGGGAAACAACATGGAGAGCTCTCAAAGAACAAAAAACAGAATTGCCATCGTGTCTAACAATCCCCCTACTGGTATCTCTGCCAAGGGGAGGAGATAGTGGATCAAAGGGGCACCTGCCCCCTTTGTGTTTCTTGCAACACTTTTCATGATAGCCAAGATACGGAATCAATCTCAGAGTCCATTGGTGGATGAATAGATAAAGAAAATGTGACATATATTTATAATAAAAATATTGTTCAGTCATAAAAAGAACGAAATCCTTTGTGGCAACACAGATGGAATTGGCAGTCGTTATGTGAAATGAAATAAGCCTGTCACAGAAAGATAAATTTGCATGTTCTCATTCATATGTGGGTATTTAAAGAGGTAGAATGACAGTTACCAGAGGCTGGGAGGGCGGGCTGGGGAGTGAAGAGAAGTTGGTCAAAAGGACAACCACGCAGGTGGGTAGGAGTGGTCTTCAGTGTCCAGCATCACAGGAGGGTGACTACAGCTAACAATAATTTACTGTGTTTTTCCAGATAACTAAAAGAGAAGATTTTCAATGTTCTGAATGCAAAGAAATGATATAGTACAACCTCCATAGTTGACCACTTCCTTAAGTTGACCTAATTTTCATAGACCAGATGGACACATGGACACGCAGCGGCACAGCAGGCCAGGCTGACACCCCAGATGTGGATCAGCTTGTCACAGTCCCTTGGGTGGTCAACTTACAGAGGTTCTACTGTATTTGAGATGATATATATCGTAAATACACGGATTTAATCAGTACACATTGTACACATGTATCCAAATATTACATGTAGTTCAATAAAATGTACAATTATTATGTATCAATAATTTTAAAAAAGAATGTTACAAGTTAAAATCAAAGAGATTTCCCAGGCTATAAACCCTAATGACAATAAGATGGGAAATTAAGAGAGAAAAAGCCCCAAATCCCCAGGGGGCTAATTCACAGAGGTTCCATGAGCAAGTAATGGGTTCTGGAAGAGAAAGAAAGACGTCAAAACAAATGGCACGAAAACGTGTCCTGCAGTTGGAGAAAGGCTAGGACTGAAAGGGGCTCTGAGCACCACCTGAGGGAGGAGGCACATGGCTCACTCACTAGGGAGTTTCAAACCAGGAGGCACTGAGAGGAGATTCCAAAATAAAAACCCAGTGAGAATAATTACGTTAACAACAAAATGATGAGAACCAGATGTCCCGTTACCAACTCTGGACGCCAAGAGGCAGCTACATGATGCGTCCCGAGTGTGAGCCGTTCACCTTCTCTGCAGTGAGTGGGGAAGCTGACTGTGCGGCCCCTGTGTTCTCAGACACACCCGCCCAGACACGAAGTAAGACTGGTGTGGCAATGACAGAATGATTGTTTTCTGTTGGAGCTCTTCAGCAGAACTCCGGCTATCCTTCAATTTCCTCCCAAATATTTTAGGACTTAGCTAGGATGACCTGAGACTTTGTCACCTTGGCTCCCAGAGGTAGCTGCACATTCCACAGCTCTAGCCCATGCCCTTCAGGGACTTGTCCCAAACTGTCAGCGCCAGCAGCCACCAGCCTGCCTTTGACAATGTCTGAGCAGGGCAGGATGTCACAGCTCTTAACTGCATAGGCTCTGGGAGCAGAGTGCCTGGACTCACACTCCAGTCCCATCACAAGTGGAAGTGTGACTTTGACCTCTCACCAGGAGACTGGGGTGATAATAGTATTTATCACAGTGTTTCTGAGATGATGAAATAATCCCATGTAAGAATTTAGTGCTGGACCAGCACAGAGCACTTGATAACGTCTGGTACACTGTGTGGGCAGCGGCAAAACTAAAGCTAGGTACCTGTGGGGTGGTTGAAACCTGCCTGCGTGGGCACAGCCAGCGCTGTTCCACCAGCCCTGAAGGGCCGTTGCCTGAGTGCGTCTCACTCAGGTGAGCAGTCACACACTTCTCTTGTCAGTGATGGCACTTAGGTTCTGCTGTGAGCACCCCTCTCCATGGCGACAGGGACTCAGCAGACTCGGAACCCTCCTCCTATTTCCCAGGCAGGCTTTGCATTTCCCAGGGCTTCGAAACCACCCGTGTTGCCTGGTCCTGGGAGGGGATGGCACCTAGCCTGCGGCACCTTGGCCCCTCTGGGGTCCCCAGTCATCATGGTGTCTCCCCAACTCCCCAACAGAAGGCCTCTCAGACCCAGCCCCCGGGGAGCTCCCTGTAGGCTGCTGCGATGGGCTGCCCTGGCCCTTCCCCACCGCTGGCCAATGGTGATGAGGAGGAAAGGGCTCTAGGAGGGGATTAGGAGAAGGGAGGGAGGGGATTAGGAGAAGGGAGGGAGGGCCGGGCCTGCTTCCTACCTAAGTGCTGTCTGTGCCTGAGAGGGCCTACTGCTGTTGGTTTACAGGTTGTGTCATCCCTGTGGGGGTGAGATGCCATTGACTGTGGGGAGGGGGCACGAAACCGTCAGAACACAAAACAGTATCAGGAAGGTGCAGCTGTTTTCTGCCACAATCTTGATACATCGGAGAATGGCACCAGTTAACATTTTTTAAAAACTGAATGGCAGGCTTTCCTCAAAGCCCTTTGCATGTATTCACTCATTAATTATCATAACAACCTGAAAGGCAGGGAGTGTTTTACTTCCACTTCCCAGAACAACAAATGGAAGCTTGGACAAATTAAAGTCACGTGCCCGTGGTTAGTGGGCACATCCATGGGGAAGTGGAAGACAGGCCTGTACCTGCTGTCCACCTGCCAGCCAGGGCTGAGGTCCAGGCAGCTGCTGGGGTTTCCCTCTGTCTCTTACTGTGGTACCAGGCATGCGCCTAGGGGTCTGGGTGGGGGACAATCAGGGCAGCAGAACCATCCCCTACCTGTTGTCCCCTGTGTACACTCATTGTCCTTGAAGGGAGTCTGCCTCCTGCACCTCGTTCTTCTTTTAGGTGGAATTATTTGTTAGGTCAATCCCTCCTAGATGGTGCGTGTGAGTCCCTGCCCGCCCCATCTCCTTGGCCGGCTTCCAGGTCTACTTATCATAGGAAAGCAGCATGTTGTCGGGGGCAGCAGCGGCCCCTCCACCATCATCGCTGTGAGACCTCTGTGGAGAGTTTCATCATCTCTGAGCCCCTGTGATTTTGCCTCTGGTACGGGGACTGTGCATGACAGGACCTCAGGCATGCTCACAACAATGCCCGCAGATGGGAGGTGCCAAGTAGGTCTGATTTCCTTCCCTGTTTCATCTACACGTGTCACTAGCATGTAGGACACCCTAACCTGTGGTGACAGAAACTTATTTGGATCACTGCATGAACCCCTCTGCTTGAGGTCCCCCCAGTGTGAGTCTAATTGTCTAAGTATATGCATGTCACAAGTGTCATCCTGAAAGATTCACTCCTAGCAAAAGTTTTTTCATTAATAAGCAGTGATTGCTCTATTTAGATGTATAGAAATTTACTGGGTTATGACCATAGTTAATTCAATGAAATTTCCCTGAAGGAACTGAACATACTATCTTAAATTAACGCACCCTCAATAACGCTAACAGCTGCCATTTGTACGGCTCACTAGGAGCTGCTATGGAGCTAAGGTGGCTTTCACCTTGACAGACCTGTGAGGAGGGAACTCTTGCACTCATGTCACAGATCAGACTACCCAGATTTAGAGAAGTTCAATAACTTGCCCAAGATAACAGAGCTAGCTCTGGGCAGAGCTGGACTTTGAAGACCAGTGTATCCATCACTATTTAAAAATAAATAGCAGTAACAATAAAACATAATGAGGAAACTAAGCTGCCACACTCTTCTGTATCACAACTTGTACAGAAATCTCAGTCACATGTTCCACTAAGCCACATAATGTAAAGGCAATGCAGATGAAATGGACCTTGTCTTTAGAGAACTGTCTTCAAGGGGAGAAGTCTCAAGAGAATTTGCTACTGTCTAAGTGCATATAGACTCTTTCAGATTAAGGATCCTTAAACCAAGTTACTGAAATTTGGTGTGCTGGTTTTATTTATGTCTCCCTGAATATATTCACTGGGCCTCTCTACCATAGTGGTAAGAAAGAGACCCTAGTTGAAATCTAAATTAAAAAGTCAAATTTTATAGTTTAAATATTTAATGTTGGTCCCTCTCTCCCCTGGTGTTTTGCTGGGCCTAGTCACCTGCATTCATGTGGTCAGTTTTCCGGGGCTTTAGTTAGCAAACTATTCGGTCTATGTCAGTGGGGTCTTTGGAAATTAAAAAGAGAAAAACAACAAATTAAGCCAATTCAACAGATAAGTGATATATCACTGTACAAAATTTGTATGGTTTCAACAGAAAATAGAATCCAACACCCACACCCTTTTATAGATCTGATTAACAAGAAGTTTTCTTTAAGCAGATGGAGCATGAAAATTGCTTACCCTTGGAACCAGTTGTCTGACTGAGTTTAATATTTGCATTTGGTTTTCCACTGTTATTGTTATTATTGTCATTTTAACTTATGCATTCCAGCCATGGCATATGCCTCTAGGTACAAGAGGAAGGAAAAATTTAATTTTAGTGTTTGTCTTATTTGCACTTTACTTGAAGCAATTTGGTTTGCCACATGGAGTGAATAAAGCTGTCATGTTTTTTTGTTTTTTTTTTTTTTTGTCAAAAAGAACACAATAACTCTAATGGACTCTGCATTCATTACCAAGTAGACTAATTTTTCTTCCATTGCAGGGCATACAAGAACAGATAATTTCAAGTTGCTTTCTGTCTTGTGATCCAGGAACGTGTTTCCCACTAAGACATAAAACAGGTCCCATTTTCTGGCAGTGTTTTCCAAACACGTAATCTTTTTTAAAGAATATTACTCAGAATGCAATAAAAACATGTTTTTAAAAAAAATTTTCTTGTGTGTTCTAATTTTCTTCAGAAAATGCAAATTAAAATACCATTTTTGACTGAGCATTCCCTATGTTGAAGTCCCCGCTTTCTTCCTTGGGGGATGGGATGTTATTTTTCTTGTTTTCTATTTTACGTTATCTTCTTTTCATTCTTGCCACCACCTCGCCATCGCCACACCCTTCCTTATACATTGGCCATCTCAGCTGCATTTATGCCAAGATTCAAACATGCCTGGTCCTGTCTGGAGTGTTGGTGTGGGGGGTCCCTTCAGAGCCACTGGTGTGAAGTCCTCAAGACCACTGCAGGGAAGAAACAGCTCATTGGAACTGAAGAGCGTTGGGGGGCGGGGTGTGACTGAGGGCAGAGGGTCAGCGCTGTGGACAGGGTCATTTGGATAAGAACATCATCATTTAGATCATATTTCCCCATTCAGTCGAGCTGCTCGGAGGAGGGATTATAAATAAAAATTTTTCAAAGCTATTTTAACAAAAATGTCTTTAGACATTGAGAACACAAAGAAGCATTTTTTGTAACCTAGGTAACAGATGGTAATGATAATAATTAACATGAATTAAGCTCTTTTTAATTACTAAACATTTAGCATACATTATCGGATCCACTCCTCACAGTGACCTTATGGTACGGTCATTATTTTCTCCAACTGAGGTTTGAAGTGGATGTGTAATTTGTCTGTGCACACACAGCTGAAAATTGGCAAATCCAGGATTCTAGGGCAAACCTCTGTGAATTTGAATCCACGTTCCTGCCCACAAGGCACTGTGCCTTCCCCCAAGGTGAACCGGGGCACACTGGCATGTGGAACAGGAACGATAAGGCTGAGAGTGAATCTTGTCAGCCCGTATCTGCAAGGTGAGAAGGGAGAGCCCTAGAACGGGCAGAGGCCTCTGTTTGGCTCCTTGGCACCTGATCAGCTGCTGAGTAAGGGAGCAGGAAAGTGACTCCTGGCAGATGGCAGTCAAACCAAGAGTACAAGGGAAGTAACTCCTGAGCAATTAGGGAGAGATTCAAAGGCAACTCAAGTCCTCCCAGAAGAAACCAGGGACTGAATTAAATGAATCCCCTTTTGTTTCTATGTTATGGCCCTATTTAAATCTCAGACTGGCTGGCCTAGGGAAACAGGGGATGCAAAGAATCCCCCACCCCAATCGAGATTTGTCTTATAATGAAACAAGGGTGACGGCCTCTGCTGCTATTTTTTGATGCCCTTTGGGTTGTGGGTTTGAGACAGTAAAGACAGCCCTGGACTGCTCTGTTTTTCCTCTAAGCTTGCTTTGGACAGGACACATTCCTGCCTTCCTTTTTAAACTTCATGTATTATTAAAAAATGATTGCCAACCACTAGCCCTTTACCAAATGGAAAAGTTCTCAGTCATTCATCACATCAGGATGCCTAGTCTGTGTAAGAGGCACTGAGCAAGGTGCTGGGGCATTCTAAGATAACAAAGCCGTGGTCCCCTGCTCTGAAACAGCCTCATTCTTGTGGAGGACACAAATACAGCACAAGACAAAGTAAAACAAAGCTGCACAGAGGCAAAGTATCAAAACATACCCAGTACTGTGGGGAAGGAGTGCCATCCTAGAGGGGCCTACCAGGCCTCTCCACGGCCATCCTGCTTACTTAGCTGTATATCTGAGTCACTACTGTTTCACACAATTTCTCCCAGTGTCCCCACTCTGTTCCTTCAATTATTTCATCCTTCTTTGGGGTCTCTCTACATTTACTTTCTTTCTCCCTGTCCAAGTAAATTCCATCTCAAGACATCCACTGAAATAAAGCTCCTTCTCAGAACCACCTTCAAATGAAGCTACTGAGAACATGTCCTTCCAACCATCACTCTGTCGGTCCATCTGTCTTCTGGTCTGCTCAGAAGAGTCCAAAAGTATTTCTAGCTCCTTAACAGTCTTTAAACCATATGGGGAAAATGCATTCAAACTCATTAATAAGACCAGAGACTAAGGACAAGCTCTAAGATCAACTTTCATATGCCCAATTACTGCCTTAGATGTCAACTGTTTTTAATAGGTTATGTAAAAAAAGTCTCTGAAATTGTCTGACCTTCTCTCTTCCTTTATAACCTAGAGTCGACGTTACTCTGCTGGAATGAGCAGCTAGCTGTAAAATGTAGAGGGGTCAGCAGCAAGGAAAAGCTTCGTGATGCCAGGGACCTGTCTGTGTCACTCACTGCTTATCACAGGGTGGCACCAAGTAAATGTTTGCTGAAGGAGAAATACAGAGAGACAGAAGGAGAGAGACAAAGAGATTAAACTATAATACACGCCAGACTTGGTTTGTGTCGGATGAACTCCAAGGTGCCTTCTTTGAGATTTCATAACCTAGTAAGAGTGAGGAAAACTTAAATTTGCAAAATCGCATTAAACTCATCAAGTTGCATTGTTTCCTAACCAATCGTCTCTGTATATGCAAATCACTAAACCACAGAGTTAAGGCCAAATTTGTGATCAAGTAAGGGAGAATAGGATCGAGGCAATGGAAAGAATTGCAAAAGCCATTTATTTTATCCCCAGTTGGCAACGGAACTATCCCATAAAAAGATGTAGGGTGATCTCATGGAGAGAGGGCAGGCTTGGAGGCAAACAGAGCCAGGTCTGGATTCCTGCCCTGTCCCTCCTGGCTGCATGACCTGGGACAGTTTAATGTCTTTGAATCTCTGCCTCATCTTTTATAAAATGCATACCATAAGAAACTGCCTTACAAGGCTCTGTGTCTTGCCCAGACTGACCACATAACCATGTCGGCTTCATTTCTCCTCAGAAAGCTGCACATAAATGATTCCTTTTTAAAAGTTATGCCTCGATGTCCTTTAGATAACAGCATCTTTCAGATTCCCTGATCTTGTAATCTTACAAATCTGGCTAAAATGACAGGCCTTTTGCTTTTGTAAAAATGTTTTACATACTATTGGTTGAAATATCAGTTGAAAAATAATTACTACTGCCAAATGTCCATTTGTCCAATAACCCTTCACACATTTCAGGATCATTATCAAGTCCCTTATGTGCCTGCTGGAAAACCCAATCCTCCCTTTGCTTCATTTGTGAGAAGCTTTTAAACACTTGGCATATCGGCAGGTCTTAACCTGCTTGAAGGCAGGACTGGGTTTTCACTCAGGCAAAGCAGACTCTAAAACATTAATAGGAATTCTAACAATGGAAGATATCTATCAAAGCCAGAGGAGACAAAGTGTGTATTATCTCCTTTTACCAGATGAAGGTTAAACTTCTTCCAAAGACTTCCAAGTTTAGAATAGTTGTTACACCGCCAATTGACTTGCAAGGTGAGTGGAGACAGAGGAATCTTTGCCCCTAATGGGAAGTGTTTAAAACCAGGGTTCTGGGATAAACTCCTCGAGGCCAGAGGCAGAGTCTTAATTCATGGTGTTTCTCTTCCTAAGGTCATGCTGGCACCCAGTATTGGTCACAAGTCACTGCTGAGCAGAAATGAAATAGCAGGTGTCACCTCTATAAAAATTCTAAGACTATGCAGGAGTATGTTTAAATAGAAAACCAGAGAATATAAAAGTTAAAATCTAGTAATATTAATATTATGATTATTTTAAAAGTGGCCCTACTATTTCCTTAAGAAAGTTGTCCTTTTAGAGCAAAAAATATTGCTTTGCTTTTTAAAAGCTATTGAAAAAATATCTTAAGGGCGATGAGTTCTGGGTCATCATCTACTATCTCTTTCCTGGCTCTGATTGAAAATAATCAGTAAGGGAACCTCCCCTAGCTCAGGTGGCTGTCTGATAAAGACAAAAAATCAGTAAGAAAATTTATTGAAAAAAATGATTTGTCTATGTGGAATAGAGTCATCTGCATACACTGCTGCCTTCAGGAGACAGGGCCCTTGTATGGCATTACTCCTGAGCTGCCATTATTTTCATACCTAACATTCATCCATCCACAGCTATGCACAAATTTCATGATATATGAAGGAAGTCTATTTAAAGCATATGATAGATAATCCAAATACGTCAAAATCTTCTGTTTCACAACTTGGTAAGAATGAACAACTCTCCCAGGGGAATTTGGTGGAGAGTGACATGGCGGATGTGAGCCTCTCCACATCTGCTGGGAGCACATAAGTGATTATAGGAGCAACAGTAGTAAGGAGAATGGGCCTCGCTCCCAGGCAGACCTGAGTTCAAATCCCAGCTCAGCCACTTTACAGCTGTGTCACCCTAAGTCTTGACTTTTCCATTGGCAAAACTGAACCTGTTAGCACCTACCTCAAAGCATTTTTGAGAAGATCAAATGAGATAATCCATTTAAAATTTTGGTAAAATGTATGTTGTTTATTATTTATGTACTCGGTAAATGTCTATTATTATTGTTGTTATCACCATTATTAATATTAATTTTGTCTGTATTTTTCTCTAGAAGAAAAGGCTGAATAAATTAGATGTCAAGAAAACGTATTCAATAAAACACCCTAACATTCTGCTTCTGAATATTTCAGATAACATGGAGGCATGTCACCTGAAATATAAACTCTGGTTTATTAACAAAGTATTAGTGATTCACTTTGAGATTCAAATGAATCTCAAGCCTGGAACTGAAAGAAAGTAATGATTCAGTAGAGTGGTTGTAAATGGATGTGGGTAAGTTATATGTTGAGGGCTGCTTGGAGCTTTCTCAATACGTATATCCCTTTGTTATTCAAAATTCTGATGCTTTCCAGGGAGATCGTGGGAATAGGCACACGAATCTGAGAAATATTCACCTTTGGCTGTGGCGTGTTCTCCCTGCTATTTTGAAGATCGTTCATTTATTTGTAAGATTAATGATTAATCTTAATTTTAAAGGATTTTGGCTAAGTATAAAAGGTTTAAAAAGTTATTTAAAATGTTAAAATAGACAAAAGCAAAAAATTGAAAATATTTTGAAGGACATTTATTTACTTTTTCATTTTGAAGATGAAGACACTGAAATACAGATTGCCCAGGCTCCTAGGGCTAAGTAGCTGCGTCTTTTGTGATCCACCACTCCGTGATAACCCTGCAAAAAATAATGACAAGGGCTCATTGGTCAACCCTGAGTCCATATCAACTGCAGAAATTGAGATGTTTTGTTATTATTCACCAGTGAGTCCTTCAGTCTGTGAAAATCCTGTCAATCTACTTGGCTGAGGTTCATCTTTGGTATATGTTATAACAAATAACATATTTGTTATAATCAATAACATTGATTTTTAAAATTCAATTTGGGAAGAATCAGTTTAATTACTGAACCCTGTAGCCCCATGAAACCTCAGCTAGACCATGCATCTGCTTCTCCCCCACCCACAACTGAGTTTCATTTGTACGGCCAACAGAGGAACTTGGATCCACAGGCTTCAAAAACTCTTGAGATTTTCCCATTATGTATTGATTTCATCTTTGGAGCTCTCAAACATATTATAAGATAATTTACATCATGCTTCAGAGATCAAGAACTGATTATTACTATAGGACATTAATAGTATTTTAGAGTCCTGGCTCCACTTTCTCCTAAGATTGTGAAAGGTTATTGTTTAATTACAATTTTTCCATTCTCAAGAAAACATTCCCTTTGTGACAGAAAAACAACCACAACAGCCTAAGAACACGCAACTCCTCATGTTTAGATATAACCCCCAAAGGCCTGTCTTTTTATTTTCTAAAAGTTCTAAAAAATACTTCATGGCATTTCAATGGCACTGATTTGGTCACATGTCTGTGTCCAAACAAATCACTGTGGACTTGAGAACCTGAGACCTTTTGCCTAGCACAAAACCCAGACACCAGCTCAGGCCAGGGTTGAAGACACTACACCAGGACAGCTACAGTGACCATGGTGGATCACCATTGATCAACTGTGGCAGAACTCAGTTGTGATAAGCCAAAAACTAACAAATGTCTACAGCTTCAGGGCAGGCCCAGCAGCCATGGGGTGTCAGAATAACAAGACCAAAAATCTCTAGTTAAGAAAGATGGAGGCCGAGAAACCACCTAACACAAATCTCCAAAACAGTAAACATTTTATATGGATGAACACCAAATCCTTAGACATTAAACTAAGTATTATGTTAGAAATTTCAAAAGTTATTTTAATAGTGAGAATTGCTACTTCATGTGAAAGGCAATTTTTAAAGGAATTCTCTACCACCCCGAGGCTGTCCTTTTAAAAAACATAATTAATTCAAAAGATTCAGTGGGAAAAAAAAGCCTAACTTAGTAATGAAGAGAAGGGATAAAATGTATGTTTGACTTCAGCACCTTCCAAACTCCCATGACTCTCTTTGAAAACCGAGTTGAATGAACCCCGTGAGTAATTCCTGTGTCCTCCAGACGCCTGCACAGTCTTCCAGCCACATTAATCCAGTTCAATTCAGCAAACGAGATGGAAATGTTTTTACATGCAGTTTTAAATCCCTGAAAGAGTTTTAGGGATTAAGCAAAACATGGAGATATAACCAGACCATAAAGAAAATGAAAGTGTTTTCCATTGCATCATCTCAGCATCCAAAAGAGGGAAGAAAATGCAGCTGTAATCTGCATCAGTGAACCAAAGCAGTCAGATGTTCTAAAATTTGAGGAAATTTTTCTTGTTCCCCCAAACAGACCAAACAAATGATCATGTATCACTGCTAAATAGTTATATTCAAATTTTTCTTTTTTTATTAAGTCATATATACACATAGATCATGAATACATTTATGCATGACCACACCTATGGAGCATATTGCAAAGGTACAAGTCAAATCTGTCAAGTGTAGAATATAAATGTCTTAACACAATAATCAAGTAAATAAGGGGAGAGCTATATTGATTGGTTTGATATAACCACATCAGATGGTATAAAAAAGACAACACATTGTACCCCACATGCACATAAAATTTTTATTTCTTATAACTTTCATAAATATAATATAAATGTTATTAAATCACATTGTTATTTATTAGAAAGCATCAAATATATATTGTTATGTACAGCCTTATAGCTGAAAATTGACTGCTCAATCAATAAAGGCACTTGGGCTCCTTTTCATCTTGCTCTCCTGAAATGAGATCTAAGGAAGTTTCTGATTCATTCAGAAAAGCCAGAAATCCTTAAGAGCATGAATGCGTCCTTTGAGTGGCCTCTTTCCCTTCCTCCTTCCTGAGCTATTATTGCGCTTTCCTGGTAATTGGGCCACAGAGGAATGATGAAAAGAATGATCTAGTTCAATGATTTGTGGCTTATTAAGGCCCTGATGGATAAAGTTGAAATAAAAACTCATAATGAGACTTAATTTTTCAAGTTCTGTCAGAGGTAGTGATAGAGGTACACCTTGGGAAAGAAATTAGATAGGAACAGAAGTTTTCTTTGTAAGTTATGCAAAAAGCATAGATAATGTGCATTTATAGGAAATAATTGTCAAATCATGCCAAGATAATTTGGAATGAAATCCTTCTAAAAAAATATGGATATACATTTCTAGAATTTTGGGATCTATGAACTCAAAACACTTTTCTTTAATGGGTATGGGGTCAGACTAGGGACAGCTGCTTAATTTACTCCTTCCTGAAAGCCACCAGCAGTGATCAAAGGTGAGCTGTGAGGGAGGCTATAGACACGTATGCCAATTCATTACATAGTCATTTACTGGCCCATTCTGTGTGCCAGAAAAGCACACTGGGCCAGATGGAAAGTCTTTACCCAATGAGACGTCTAGTGGGAGAACAGAAATTAAATAATTATATTATTATTGTATGTGATATGTGACACAAAAAATAAGCTAGGATGTCACTGCCATGTCCAACTAGGAGATAAAACTGCTGGGGGATGAAAGGGGTCACTGAGTTAAATGGGCAGGAGGTGGTGAGAGAGGACTCGTGATGGGATGTGGCAGGAGGAACAGTCTCAGCAGAGGGACCTACAGCTGTCAAGGCTCTAGGAGGAAGGTGGTATGGGACTAAGGAGTGGGCAAGGAGAGGGGTCCAAGCCACAGCAGTGAGCACTGCCACGTGGAGACTGAAGCTGCCATAAACCCAGAACAACTGGGCAGGCCCATGCCACGTGTTTTTATTTGGAAAGAGCCTCTTTTCCACAACTGAGGGAATCAACTGGAGAGGTGTAAGAAGGCATGAGTATAGGGAGACAGGCTGGGTGATCACTGCTAGGGTCCAGAAAGCTGGTGCTGATAAGGTGATGGACAGTAATAAAAGGACCTGGAAGATATTTAGGAGACAGCACCGAGAACATGAGGGTGCAGTGAGTGGGGCACTGTGAACCAAAGGTGACACCATGTTCACCTGACACAGGGGACACAGAAAACAGAGGAGGATCTTTAAAGGCTGAGCTCAGTCCTAGAAATGGTGCTTGTGGCATACCCAGGCAGAGATAAGGAGTTGACAGATATTTTGGTCTGGAATATGGAGGAGAAATCTAAACTATATATATTTGCAAGTTGATGTAATAAACACTTGCAAACACTTACTTTACCAGTTACTCTCTATGCACTTTATAAATACCAAGTCTTTAATCTTCCTAATAACTCCATGGGGCAGGTGCAGCTGTTAAACCTACTTTCCTACAGGAAAATGGAGGCCCAGAATCCTTAAAGTCATGCAGCCAGGAGCACAGGGCCAGGATTGAAGCCAGGCAGTCCAGCTGCAGTGTCCACAGGCAGAGCACCAGGCCTCCAGACTCCACGTGGGAAGCAAATGGGTGTGAGCAAGTTAGGAGAGAGTGCAGAGTCACAAGAGGAGAGACAGAACCCCCCAGAGCTCAAACTTTTTTTTTTATTAAATCATGGCTGTGTACATTAATGCAGTCATGGGGTACAGTGTGCTGTTTTTATATTCAATCTGAAATATTTTCATCAAACTGGTTAACATAGCCTTCATGTAATTTTCTTAGTTATTGTGTTAAGACATTTATATTCTACATTTAGAAAGATTCACATGTACCTTTATAAGATAAACCATAGGCATGGTCCCACCAATCACCCTCCCCCTCCCCTCCCCTCCCTCTCCCCAGTCAGTAGAGGGGAGTAAATTGGCAAAGTGGCCGCATGACTTCCACAAATCCCTAGGAGCCACTTGTCCCAGAATGGTTGTCCAGCAAGGCCTCATGCTTTCTGGGCGGCTGACACCAGGGAAGACTCAGACAATTGCACCTCCTCATCAATCTGGGCAGCTTCATGACCAGGCACCAAGTCTCAGAGACTTATCCTGTTTGCAAACCCAGAACAGATCTACCACACCCCCTTCCAGGCTCTGAACAACTGATGCTCCTCCAAGGCTCACTCTTTTGCCAATAACTTGACTTGTATTATTTTTAGCGAAATATCATGTAACAAGCTGCTCTTAAAATATTTCCAGCCTAGAATGCTGGCAAGAAAAGCATTAAAAAATGAAAAGAATAAAGGTGGGAGTGGAGGGCGATGATAGAAAAAGAAAAGGAACAAAGGAGAGAGAAGATCCAAAACCAAAAACAAAAATTGTTGAGGGGATTGCGTGACCTCTCACGCCGCCCACACAGTGGTCAGTCTTAACCTCAGGAGTCCTAGCCCCACCCCCTGCCAGGCTACCGATTAACAGTCACCCAGTTCACATCAGTGGAGCTGTCTCCTTCTACTTGCCGTGCCTGCTGCCCCAGGCGTCAGAAAGCAGTGTGGAGTGTGATCTGGGGTGCAGCTCTGGGGCCAGCGCCACACAGCATCCTGCCTCTGTCACAGGTCGGTATGTGGCTTCAGGACGGTGTTTTTCTGTGACTTCAGTTCCCTCTTCAATAAAATGGGGGGGGGGGCTGATAGCATGTACTTCATGTGGCTCTTATGAAACATTTGAAATATCAGTAGACACACGATGGTAGGCACTCAGGAAGCCCCACTAAGCCCCTTACTGTCATCATTATTAGAAGTCCTGCTGCTCTCCAAGTGTTTTTAGCAGCAGACCATGGTCCTTTCTAAAGCACCTAGATACGGTCTTAATTGGTATGTGTGGTCACAAGGCATGAAAGAAGGGTTTTCAAAACTCAATTCTAGTATTTCAAGTTGAAATTTTCTCCATTATTGTTTGTCCCTGTTGGTATTCAGAGAAGCAGAAGCACTGTGTCTGTGTGTGTGTGTGTGTGTGAAAGGGGGGGGGGGATCAGGCCTGGAGATCTGACTTTGTGTGATTGTGGGATCTGGCTCAGTAGCTCTGTAAATCTGTTCTCTTTCTGTCTATCTCTGGAGCTGGAAGGCACAGAACAGCCTGGGAGGAAGAGGGAGGAATGTAAAGTGGACCCACAAATAGCTTGAGCCCAGAAGTAAGTCCTAAGACCACATCGTTCTCTTCACCTCTGCGCTTGATGACATGGCTGCCCTGAAGAAGTGGTGGCCCTTAGTCATGGGACTAAATGGCCCAGGCATCAGGTGAGCTGCAGAAGTCCCAGCGAGAAGGTGGGCAGTTGTAGGCCCCTCTGCAGCCTCCTGCCAGTGAGCTGAGCTGGCAAATGGATGGCTGCGAGCATGAACTAGATATATTTGCAAGTTAATGTAATAAACTTTGCAAACACTTTACCAGTCGCTCTCTAAACACTTTATAAATATCCAGTTCTTTAATCTTCCTAATAACTCTGTGATGGCTGCCTCATTTTGCCCCCATATATCCCACTTGCATCTTTTTTGTGGCCAGCCTCAACCGAAGCATACAGGAAGGGGAATTCGGGGAGAAGCACTTCAGCGTGGGCAATCGTTGGCACGTTACAGAGCCAGCACATTATCATAGCCATGTGCCTTCACTAAACTGATATTGCACACTCAGCATCTTCAAATTCCTTATTTCATCTGTTTTTTCTACAGCCCATAACCTATCCATCTGTCCTTGGTGAGGAAACTGAGGGAAAGTGTCCTATCTTAAGTTGGCCATAGTCAGATTGATGAGATTTATTCCCAAGTGACTTATTAACTGATTTTAGCATTAACTATTTTTTATACAATTAGGATTCCTCTACAAAACAGCTTAGCTAATAACTACAACAGATAATCATCTTGTAGGCCATATCCCTGCCCATGGCACTGATGTACCTGCAATGATAGAACACTCCAAGAATTTTGTGAAAATGAAGTAATTTTTTAGGTCCTACTTATATACAAATATTATTCTCCTAAACATCAAACAGATATCAGCACCAGCTGTAATTACTCCTTAGACTTGATTTATTTCATTTCAAAAGCTATAAATTAATTTTGTGTTTATTCTAACTGGAAAACATAGCTAGTATACCATTATCTTATAGGTGAGTATATAACTGTATTATTTGCATCAGTTTATTCTCAATTTAATAAGAATTTAAATGGAAATTCTCATTCTCACTTAGTTTAGAGCTGCAGTGCTCAACCTGTGGGTTGTGACCCACAGGAACTGTATTAAAGGGTCATGGAATTAGGAAGGTTGAGAACCACTGGCTTAGAGTAATCAATATCTGTGCAGCTGAGATCCCTGTGGACAGTCACAGAATGCCTGCCACACAGACAAAATCCCACTTTACTAGTTAAAATTTGGTTATAAAGAAAATGTAGGGTGATTGCTGAGTAATACATAGGTCCTCTCACAGATAATAGCTATAAGCCCTATAAACTATGGACATAATACAGCCAGCTCAGCATCACCAAGGGCGAAGTGATGTCAGTGAATTATCAGAGGAAGAGTTGAGAGGTATTATGAGAATTTATGAGGGTAAGAAGAAAAGTGCTTTCCTTCTCCAGAAGAGCAAAGTAGCTATGACAGAGGAGATGAACATGAAGAAAGACCAATAGAAATTATTCAAAGTGAGTATCAAAGAGAGAAGAAGATTAACAAATAAATAGAACCTCAAGGTCTGATAGATTATACCAAATAGTCTAACATGTAATTTGGAATTCCTGTAGGGAAAGAAGAGAGAGAACTGGTCAAGAAAGAAATTTAAAACATCATAGCTAAAGTTTTCCAAATCTGATGAAGCATATGAATTTAAAAATTAAATATGCTCAAGAAACAAGCATAAAAACAGCTTTGTTTTGGAACATGAGAAACTTTTGAAAGCTGAATATAAATAGCAAGACTTGAGAAAGCAGGGGAAAATTGGTAAGTTACACGGAAGGGACCAGGAATCACGGAAGCCAGAGTATAAAAACACTTTTAAAGCTGGAAAAACAAACAAACAAATAAAACAAAAACACTGTCAACCTAGAATTATCTAGTGAAAAAAAAATCAAGAAAGCAGCTGAAATAAAGATATCACATAAAGGAAAGCTGAGCAATCATGTCAATAGGCCTGCACTTTGAAAAGATGCTAATGGTAGTTGTTTATGCTGAAGGGAAATGATTTCAAATGTAAATAAAATTCCTCAAAAAGAAAAGAATATCAGAAATTAAGACATTTGGGTAAATACAAAGACTCTCTCTCTCTCTCTCTCTCTATATATATATATATATATATTTTTTTTTTTTTTTTGGCACTTTTTGGCTGGTGCCAGGTTTGAACCTGCCACCTCCAGTATATGGGGCTGGCACCCTATTCCTTTGAGTCACAGGTGCCTCCCACAAAAACTATATTTTTGAACTTTTTCTTCTTAATTTCCTTACAAAACATATGAGTGTGTAAGTGTGTAAAGGGCAGTCTGTGAAACCACCTTCACTTCTGATCCCAACTGCAAGTTCAGGCCTTCAAGACACCCTCAGATTCCACAACTCCTTAGAAGGACTCCAATGCACTGAGAGCTGGTACATTCACAGTCACGCTCACTACAGTGAAGGATGCAGATTACCAGCAGCCAAGGACACAGACACCAGAGCAGTATCCAGTAGAGTCCCATAGGTACAGCTTCCAGCTGTGCTTTCTCAGCAGTCACAGGAATAACGTGTGACCATACACATGGGGTGCTGCCAACTAGGAAGCTTTCTTGGGCCTTGATGTGCCGGAGTGTTTCATGGCTCTGACACACACGGGGAAGACCACCCACAGGGCTCACCTTAGTTTCCAGGTTCCCCTGAGGTTGAGCAAACACCACACACCCACAATCCTTCACTACAAATCACACTGTTACTATCTGATATGGCCAAAGCACTCAGATGAACAGACTTTCTTATCAGGCAGGACATTCCAAGGGCTAAGAGATTACCTCAAGGAGTTAAGGCACAGGCCAGACCTCCGTTCAACCAAGATTAGTTCTTTACCATATAGTGTATAAAGCTAAAATTGCAACACTGTCCTGTGACACCGTCAATAATGATAATGACATTGTTGATAATAAAGAAACATGTAGCGTGAAGGACAAGGAGGTAGAAGCTACCGTATCGCTGCATTGGAGGAATTCTGTGTTCTTGATATGATATTCATTGTTAGTCTGTGAAAAGTTTAAGATCTAAATTGGAATCAATAGAACAGCCCCAAATGCAAAGTAGAGCTAAGAAGCCAGTATGACCATTAAAAATAAATTCAAAAAAACTTCAAATAATTAAAATAATACAGATAAAGAAGAATAAATGAGTAAACAAAAGAGACAAGATAAATAGAAATAAATAATAAAACTTTTTATTGGCTGGGTGGGTAAAACCACACCCATTACTAGACTGAAAACATCCAGGAGAATGGAGAGAGCATCTGAAATTGTGTGTGAAGTGGGGGGGAGGTAAGACTCCAGTACACGCTGTTTGTAAATATGCACTTTAAATATAAAGGCAGAGTTCACAAGTAACTAGATGGAAAAAACACGGCATGTAAACAGTATAGATAAGAAGGAGGAAAACCCATAATGGAAAATGAAAAATTACTTTACACCCATTAGGATTGTTAGTATTTCAAGGAATCCCAGAAAATAACAAGTATCAGGCAGGGATGTGGGGAAGCCGACCCTTGGGCAGCATCAGTGAAACTGTACAGCAGTGCTGCTGTCGTGGACAATAGTATGGCAGTTTCTCAGCAGATTAAAAAGGGCGTTGCCATATGAGCCAGCAATAAACATACACCTGGGTATATACCAAAAGAGCTGAAAACGAGGTCTGAAAGAGAGATTTGACTCGTGTTCATAACATTATTCACAATGGCTGAAAGGTGGAAATAAAACCCAAAGTCCAGTGACAGGTGAACGGAAGCAAAATGTGATATGTAAATAAAATGGAATATTATAAAATACCAACAGGTGCTATAACATAGATAAACCTTGAGGACATTATGTTAATAAAATAATCCACTTTAAAAAGACAAATATTGTACAGTTTCACTTCTATAAGGCATCTGGAGCTGTCAGACTCAGAGAAATGGAAGCAGAATGCTGGTTGCCAGGGAGGGGCAGGGGCAGAATAAGGAGGTGTTTAATGGGTATAGAGTTTCTGATTTGAAAGATAAAAAAATTCTTGAGCTTAGTTACACAACAATGTGAATACACACTTAAAAATAGTTAAGATGATACATTTTGTGGTATGTGTATTTTACCATAACTAACTTTTTTTATAAGAAAGGAAAGATGGAGTGGCTTTATTAATAGCAGATATAATAGTTATCAAATTGTATAATACCTTTTTCAAAGACATTAACAGAGAAAGGCATTTCATAATAATGAAGGAGCCAATGCATCTGTAAGCCATAACAATTATAAATTTATATGTGTCTAATTAGGAACTTTAAAAGTCAAGAAGTAAAAATTAAGAGTGAAACAGAAAGAGACAATATTACAATTATTGTTGAAGATTTTGTATCTATGCTACAACACTTGATAGAAAACTAAACAAAAATCAAAGAGTTTCTGATCAACATTTTTCAGTATTCTTGACCTAATCGGTGTATCTAGAACATTATACCAAACAGCAACAGAATAAACATTCTTTCAAGAGTACATGATGAGTTCTTGAGGATAAGCCAGATTATGAGCCATAGAACAAGTCTCAATTAATTTTTAATAATTGAAATCACATACAATGTATTCTCTGATCAAACTATAATTAAAGTAGAAAAAATCAAATCTAATAATACAAGAAAATTCCACATAGTTAAAGATTAAACCACCCACTTCTAAATAATCCATAAGCTAGAGAAGGAAGATCAAGAGACATATTTTGAACTGAATGATAATGAGAACACAACATATTAAAATTTGTGGGATGAAGCTAAAACTATGTTCAAGGGGAAATTATAGCTTTTAACACTTATAAAAAAGGAATTACCTAAAACTAATGATCTAAATTTTTCACTTTACATAAGTATAAAAAAAGAATAAGTGAAATACAAAGTCAAAGGAAGGAGGTAATAAACATAATAGAAGAATTCAGTGAAATAAAAAAAGGACAAAGAAAAGAGAAAACCAATGAAACAAAATCTTTAAGAAGATTAAAAGTAGTAATAATGCTGTAGCTAAAATGTTCAAGAAAAAAACTAAAAACATAAATTATTAATATCATACTGAAAATAGGGTATATCACCACTAAAGAGCCTATAGGCATTAGAGGATAAGGAAATATTAAGAATAAGTTTATGCCAATACCCAGGAAAGCAAATGAAATGGAACCATTTCTTTCTTTTGTTTTTGATTGTTGGGAATCATTGAGGGTACAATGAGCTAGGTTACACTGTTTGCATTTGCTGGATCAAGTTCCTCTATTAATAGTGTCCTGCCCCCAAGAGGTGTATCATACACTGTGGCCCCACATCCCCCTCCCTCCTTCCCTCTTTCCCCTCCCCCACTTCTCCTTCCCCCAACCATGTATTAGCATCAATTGTCCTCCTATCAGAATTGAGTACATTGGGTTCTTGCTTATCCATTCTTGTGATGCTTTACTAAGGAGAATGTATTTCAACTCTATCCGAATTAATAGAAAAGATGTAAAGTCACCATCCTCTTTAGTGTCTGTATAGTATTCCATGGTATACATATATTACACCCTGTTAAACCATTCCTGGGTTGGTGGGCATTTAAATTGTTTTCACAATTTGGCAATTGTAAATTGAGCTAAAATAAATAGGCTAGTGCAAATGTCCTTATGATAAAATGATTTTTTTCTTCTGGGTAGATGCCCAGTAATGGGATTGCAGGATCAAATGGGAGGTCTAATTTGAGTTCTTTGAGGATTCTCCATACTTCCTTTCAGAAAGGTTGTATTAGTTTGCAGTCCCACCAGCAGTGTCAAAGTGTTCCCTTCTCGCCATGTCCATGCCAGCATCTGCATCTTTGAGACTTAATGATGTGGGACATTCTCACTGGGGTTATGTGATATCTCAGGGTGGTTTTGATTTATATTTCTCTGATAATTAAGGATGATGAACATTTTTTTTCAAAAGCTTATTAGCCATTCCTCTGTCTTCTTTGGAGAAGGTTCTATTCATCTCACTTGCCCATTGATGCAAGGAATCATTGGATTTTTTTTGTTATTGTTGCTTAATTTGAGATCTTTGTAAATTCTAGTCATCAAGCTTTTGTCCAATTCCTAACATGCAAATATCTTTTCCCATTCTGATGGTTGTTTATTTGTTTTGGTTGTTGTCTCCTTAGTAGTACAGAAGCTATTCAGTTTAATTAAGTCCCATTTGTTTGTTTTTGTTGTTGTTGCAAATGCCACTGGAGTCTTCTTCATAAAGTCTTTCCCCAGGCTGATTATCTTTAAGTGTCTTCCCCATACTTTCTTTGAAGATTATTGTTTCACGTCTTAGATTTAGGTCTTTTATCCATCTTGAATCAATTTTAGTGAGTGGAGAAGGGTGCAGGTCCTGTTTCAGTCTTTTACATGTGGTTATCCAGTTCTCCCGGCACCATTTATTGAATAGGGATTCTTTTCCCCAGTGAATGTTCTTGATTGGTTTATCAAAGATCAGGTGGCTGTAAGATTTTAGTTTCATCTTATGGGTTTCTATTCAATTCCAGATGTCTATGTCTCTATTTTGGGGCCAATACCATGCTGTTTTGATCACCATGGTCTTGTAGTACAGCCTAAAGTCTGGTAGGCTGATGCCCTAGGCCCTGTTTGTTTTACTAAGAATTGCATTCGCTATACAGGGTTTTTTTCTAGTTCCATACAAAATGAAGAATTATTTTTTCTAAATCTTGAAAGTATGATTTTGGGATTTTAATGAGGCTTGCACTGAATCTGTAGATTGCTTTGGGAAGTATAGACATTTTAACAATGAGAATGGTACACTCTTCCATTTGTTAATATCTTTTGCTGTTTCTTTTGTTAGGGTTTAATAGTTTTCTTTATAGAGGACCTTCTTTAGTTCCATAGTTTTTCTTTGTAGAGGTCCTTTTGTTAGGTATATTGCTAGGTATTTCATTTTCATTGAAGCTGCTTAGAAGAGATTCGTGTCCTTGATTAGCTTCTCATCTTGGTTGTTATTGGTGTATAAAAAGGCTACTAATTTGTGGACGTTGATTTTATATCCTGAAACATTTCTGTATTTTTTGATAACTTCCTTGAGTCTTATGGTTAAGTCTTTGGGGTTCTCTAAGTATCATATCATCAGCAAAGAAGGAGAGTTTAACTTCCTCTGCCCTCATTTGGATGCCCTTTATTACCTTCTCTTGCCTGATTGTATTGGCTAGAACTTCTAGCACTATGTTGGATAGTAGTGGTGATAGAGGACACCCTTATTTTGTTCCAGTTCAAGTGGAAAAGGTTTCAATTTTACTCCATTCAGTATAATATTAGCTGTGGGTTTGTCATAGATAGCTTAGATCAGTTTAAGAAATGTGCCACCTATGCCTATATTCTTCAAAGTTCTAATTAGAAATGGATGTTGAATTTTATTGAATGCTTTTCTGCATCTATTGAGAGGATCATATGGTCTTTGTTTTTGCTTCTGTTGACATGGTGTTATGTTTATGGACTTGCGTCTATTAAACCAGCCTTGCATCCTTTCCCTGAGATGAAACCTACTTGATTGTGATGTATGACTTTTTTAATGATAAGCTATAATCTATTGGCCAATATTTTATTGAGAAGTTTTGCATCTATATTCATTAGTGAAATTGGTGTATAGTTCTCCTTTTTAGTTGGATCTTTTCCTGGTTTTGGTATTAGGGTGATGTTTGCTTTGTAGAGTGTGTTGGGGAAGATTCTTTCCTTCTTGATTTTTTTGAATAATCTATGCAGTATGGGTATAAGCTCTTCTTTGAAGGTTTGATAGAATTCTGGTGTGAAGACATCTGGACCAGGGCATTTTTTTGTTGGGAGAATTTTTATTGTTTCTTTGATCTCAGTGCTTGAAAGTGGTCTGTTCAGGAGATCTACTTCTTCCTGGCTAAGTCTAGGGAGAGGATGTGATTCCAAATATTGATCCATTCCTTCACATTGTCAAATTTCTGGGCATAGAGTTTCTTGTATTAGTCAGAGATAATCTCTTGTATCTCTGTGGCATCTGTTGTTATTTTTCCTTTATCATTTCTGATTGGGGTTATTAGAGATTTTACTTTTCTATTTCTAGTTAGTCTGGCCAAAGGCTTATCTATTTTATTTATTTTTTCAAAAACCCAACTCCTTGTTTCATTAATTTTCTGAATAATTCTTTTGTTTTCAATTTCACTAATCTCTGATTTAATTTTGGTGATTTCTTTTTTTCTGCTGGGTGTAGGATTAGATTGTTCTTCTTTTTTCAATTCCATAAGATGGTTTGTGAGTGTACTGATGCATTTACTTTCTGTTTTTCAAATTTAGGCATCTAGCACAATGAATTTTCATCTCAGGACTACTTTTGATGTATCCCACAGGTTTTGGTAACTTGTATCTTCATTGTTGTTATGTTAGAGGAAATTGTTAATTTCCTCTTTTATCTCTTCCTGAACCCAACTGTCATTCAGCATAAGGCTGTTTGATTTCCAAGACTTTGTGTAGGGATGAAAATTTTTGTTGAAGTTGACCTTCCCCTTTATTGCTTTGTGGTTGGAGAAGAGACATGATATAATTTCTATTCCTTTAATTTTGCTGAGGTTTGATTTGTTTCCTAGGATGTAATCTATTTTGGAGTATGTGCCATGAGCTGACAAGAGAAAAGTATATTCTTTTGCTTTGGGATGATGTGTTCTGTATGTGTCTATTAATCCCATTTGTTTTAGGGTCATATTTAAGTCCTTTGTATCCTTGTTTAGTTTCTGTTTAGAGGATTGGTCCATTTCTGTCAGAGGGGTGTTGAAGTCCCCAACTATTCTGGTGCTATGGGATATCATATTTCTCAGATGCCTCAAGGTCTCTTTCATAAATCTGGGAGCATTTAGATTGGGTGTATAAATGCTCAAAATTGAGATGTCTTCTTATTGTATTGTTCTTTGACCAGAATGAAGTGTCCATCTTTGTCTTTCTTAACTAAAGTTGCTTTGAATCCACTTGTATCTGAGAATAAGATTGAAACCCCTCCTTACTTCTGATTTCCATTTGCTTGGAATACTGTTTTCCATCCTGTAACCCTGAGTCTTGATCTGTCCTTCAGGGCTAGGTGTGTCTCCTAGAGACAGCATATGATTGCCTTCTGTTTTTTTATCCAATTAGCCAGCCTGTGCCTCTTCAGTGGGGAATTCAATCCATTGACATTTATTGAGAGTATCAATAAGTGTGGTGGAGTTCTATTCATCTTATTATGAGATACTCTATCACACAGCTTTATCTTTTGTGCCACTGTGGAAAATAAGCCTTTGGGTTCTATTTTTTTTTTTTTTTTGAGAGAGAGCCTCAAGCTGTCCCCCTGGGTAGAGTGCCATGGCATCACAGATCATAGCAACCTCTAACTCCTGGGCTCAAGCGAGTCTCCTACCTCAGCCTCCCAAGCAGCTGGGACCACAGGCGCCCACCAGAACACCCGGCTATGTTTTGGTTGCAGCCATCATTGTTGTTTGGCAGGCCCAGGCTGGATTCAAACCCGCCACCTTAGGTGTATGTGGCTGGTGCCTTAGCCGCTTGAGCCACAAGCGCCAAGCCAGCCTTTGTGTTCTAGGTGTTTACTTTGTTGGTGGTCCATTGTGGTGTTCAGTATTGATAACAGGTCTAAGTATTTCCTGTAGAGCTGGTCTTCTTGTGGTGAATTTCCTCAGAGCTTATATATCTGCAAAAGATTTGATTTCTTGTCATTTTGAAGCTGAGTTTAATAGGATACAGGATTCTGTGCTGAAAATTATTTTGTTTAAGGACATTGAAGGTGGATGGCCATGCTTTTCTGGCTTGGAAATTTTCAGCTGAAAAGTCTGCTGTCATCCTAATGGCACTGCCCTTGTAGGTCAATTGGTACATTCTCCTAGCTACTTCCAGAATTTTCTCCTTCATCTTGACTTTGAACAGGTTCATTACAATGTGTCTTGGAGAGCTTCTGTTAGAGTTGAGATGACCAGGGTTTCAATATTCATCTGAAAGGAGTGTGTCAGGATCTTTTAGTAAAACTTGGGAAGTTTTCATTTATGATAGTCTCTAGTAGGGCTTCCATGACTTTGGGACAATATTCTTCCCCTTCAGGGATTCCTATTATCTGTATGTTTGAACAGTTTATGGACTCTTGTAGTTCTCTAAGCATCTGCTCTGATTTCTCTCTCTTCTTTTCTGGCTCTGTAACTATCTGTGTTAACTCAAAGACTTTATCCTCTAACTCTGATGTTCTTTCTTCTCCCTGGTCTAATCTATTTTTGATACTTTCTACTGCTTCTTTACATCCCCCTGATTGTTTCCTTCATTTCCTTAAGCACATCCATGTTTTTTCTATATTCTACATATCTCTTATCCAACTTTTGGTATGCACATACTTTCTGCTTTTTTCTATTGCTTTTCTTTTTCCTTTCTTTCTCTCTTTTTTTCCCCAGCTAATCCTATTAGTGTATTTACGTGTGGTCCAAGACAACTTTTATTCTTCCAATGTGCACCAGAGGAGGGAAAAAAGGTTGGACACCACTGGTAGGTGTGGAGCAAACCAAGTGCAAAAGAGAAAAGAAACACTCTAGGTTTGCACTGAAGCCAAGCTTTGGAAATGTGATGTAAATGCCGAATTTGAGTCACCTCTAACAGGATTTCACGGACAAACTCATGTCTTCTGTCCTATACAAATTTTTTCTTTTCTGTTATGTCAGAGTAATTTATGACCTCTGGAATCCTTCCATTTCTGATGATTCATGGAGCATGACTCTGATATTGTCTTATAATAAAATTCCTTTCACATAACTATCACCCCACACTCTGTTGGGGACCAATTAATGTGTCCACCATGGGTAAGAAGACTTGTCATGTACCACCTCCCCCATCCCTTGTTTTCTGAGCACTGTTAAATATTTTACAAATATTATCATATTTAAGCCTCATAATAGCAACTGGAAGTGGAAACTATTTTCTCCATTCTGCAGACAAGAAAGCCCAGTGTCTTTCATCCATTCCTGAGAGCCCCAGTCATGATGCATCTGGGCTGCACAGCCAGAACTTTCCATCACACATGGTCTGTGTTTATTTTCATACACCACCTCAAAACCATCCAATCCCTGGGACATGCCTGCCACAAATCAGCTTCTTAATAAACATTTTTACAAACTTAATAAAAATTAGACATGCTAAATTGACAGACTACAGTGAAAAATAGGGAGGCTGTTTTTAGACAGCTGTCAAGCTGAAAGTGAGTCTGAATTGCAGTGACAGACTGCTCAAGGGGCAGCCATGTTTGGAAATAAAGAAATTATTTACCTGTCCATACCGAAAGAAAATTGCGTTAGTCACTCGTCATTTTCAATACATAAAAGACAACAGTATAAAAATCTACATGATAATTAACCTATGGTTTTAAAATTTGATAACTGGCTATCAAGTCATTGTGAAATAATCTGTAATTTTTTTTTTCATGGCAGAAGTCATCTTCAAATGAAAATATGACCATATTACTCATTTAAGAAAATGTACATTTTCTTAAAATTCTTCATTGAGTTGTCACACATACTGTTTTAGTGAGTTCCCAGAGAGACAGAGCTCATAGGATGCACAACGCTGTACTGCTAATGATGGCTACTCAACAAGGGACCACAGACTTGCCAGTGGTCCCATAGACTATAATGGAACTGAAAACTTTCTACAGCCTGGTGACATCTTGATGAACCTGATCCTGTGTAGACCTGGCTATTGTGTGTGTTTGTGTATTAATTTTTAACAAAAAGGTTTTTTTTAAGTTTATTAAGTAAAAAAAGCTACAATAAGCTAAGGGTAATTTTTCATTGAAAAAGAAATATATTTTTAATAAATTTACTGTAGCTTATGTACACCCTGTTTGTTACCACCACAGCCTGTACAATAATGTCCTGGGCCTTCACATCCACGCACCACTCACTCACTGACTCACCCAGAGCAGTTCCAGTCCTGTGTGCTCTGTTCACAGTAAGTGCCCTCCATGGCAGCACCATTTTCTTATTTTTTACACCATATTTTCACTGTATTTTTCTATGTTTACATACACAGATATTACCATTGTATTACACTTGCCTGCAGCATTCAGTATAGTAACACCCTGTACAGGTTTCAAGCTGGACCCTCATCCTCAGGGTGTAGCAGCTGAAACCATCTGCGTTCATGTGAGATGCTCTATGATGTTCACACCACAGTGAAATCACCCAGTGGTGCATTTCTCAGAAGGTGTTCTTGTCATCAAGCGATATAAGACTACACTTGTTTTCCTAGCCTCCCTTGTGAAAGGACATTGGCTTGTCACCTAGAACACTGACAACCACTGATGCAACCACCACAATCTTAGTCAACCCAGGCCTACAACTAGGTTTACTGTGTAGCCTACATGTGTAGCACACTATGCCACGTAATACACTCTATGAATGGAGTATGTGCAGAAATGATCTCCCACTGTAATCCTCCATTTTCATTGTCTACCTCTTATCTGCCTACAGATGATGCTAGGGTGACGTTGAAGACTCAATATGATAGGCCTGCAAGATGGCAGTGGCTGAGGCAGCTTCACACAAGGGGAGCATGTGCTATCTCCTATGTGACTGTAACAGGCGTTGGGGGGACAGAGGTGCTGGATGGTGTGACTGTACAAAGTCCATGTAACTGTAACAGGAGTTGGGTGGGACAGGAGGTGCTGAGTGGTGTGAGTGTACAAAGTCCATGTAACTGTCACAGTTATCAGGGGTATAGGAGGTGATGGATGGTGTGCGGGTACAAAGTCCCTGTAACTGTAACAGGTGTCGGGGGTACAGGAGATGCTGGGTGGTGTGCGGGTACAAAGTCTATGTAACTATAACAGGTGTCGGGGGTACAGGAAATGCTGGGTGGTGTTAGGATACAGACTCCTTGACTTCTCATTTCAGATGAACTTTAAGAGAGATGTTCACATATTTCACTATTAAATTGAAAAGCATCACACTTTTATTTCTGGCTTTCTTCCTTAGGCTTTTTCCTTCAATAATAAAGTCACTGTGTCTGTGGGCTGATCTGTGGAAAGTAATGACAGAGGCAGCTGGCATGACTATGGCAAGTTTCCTGGGCCCACTCATGGTGCAGGAGGCATCTGGATTTTCCGTGGGCTGGAGATGGGCTGTTTACTTCCTGGCTGTAGAGGACAGAGTGGAAACAATTGAAACTACTGCCTCTAGGAATTCTGACTACTCATTAAGCCACTCACATACTGTTGGATACATTTAGGCATGGTGGCCAGACCACCTCTGGGGTGGGGAGGGCTGTGTCTTAAATATCTTTTATATTTTCCCACAAAAGGAGGTAAAATGCTTTTCACATAATTGAATCTGAGTAAATATTTCTTTGCATAGACCCCACAATCTTTACTCACCACCACTCTTTTTAATTTAATTTAATTCTATATGTTATGTGTTTCATGTTATGTTGTGTTACGTTATGTTTTGTTATGCAATGTTATAGACAGGGTCTTACTATGTTGCCCAGGCTGGACTTAAACTCCTGGGCTCAAGTGATCTTCCCGCCTCAGACTTCCGAGTAGCTGGGACAACAGTGAGCCTTCACTTCTAACACTCTGAAAACTGGCCTAATATCATGTTCCCTGAACAGAATATTTCTCCGCTGCTCACTCTTAAGCACATGCGGAGTCCTCTTCACTGTAGTAAAGGGTAGAGGATGGAAACTTGAAGGACCAGCTCCCTGGGGACCAAGAACGTGAGAAGAAACAGGCACGAGCAAGACGAAAAAAGCACATCCTAGTGATTTCAGGGTCCTGAGCCAAATGATTCACCCATGAGAGCTGAAGACTTTACCTATGGGGAAGACCATCCCTGTGGGTTTTTGAGATATACAGATGAAGAGTGAAGATCATTCTGGGAGGAGGGGTTTCAGGTCTAAGTAGTTAAAAGGTTTGAAAGGGTAATACAAGATGTTATTTTAACTGTGAAGGTTGACTTAATTAGGAGCTAGAGAGTTAATACAGTACAGTGGGAAAAGGACCAAACTTTTAAAACCATTTGCCAGGACTTGAATACTAGCTCCAGCACTCCTTAACTTCTCTGTGCTTCTGTTTGCTCTCTTGCAAATTTCTGTTACTAATAACATATGATTTATAGAGTTTTAATAAGAACTAAATAAATTAAACCACATAGAGTAAGGCTCATGGATGCACACTGAACATCAGCTTGACTGTTACTGTGTGTAGACATATCTCAATACTGGAAGGATCTAGGCTCCTCTTTAAATGGATTATAAATTACTGCTGGTCCTTGGATGAATTTAATTTTCATATTTGTTCAGGTAGCTGCTAATAAAATATTGGGAGGAGGCTGGGCATGGTGGCTCATACCTATAATCCTAGCACTCTGGGAGGCTGAGGCAGGTAGATTCCCTTCAACTCATGAGTTCGAGACCAGCCTGAGGAAGAGTGAGACTCCATCTGTACTAAACAAATGAAAAACTTAGGGAAGAGGAGCCTTGAGCCCAGGAGTTTGAGGTTGCTGTGAGCTATGATGATGCCACGGCAATCTGCCAAGTGTGACAAAGTGAGACTGTCTCAAAAAAAAAAAAAAAAACAAGGCACTGCCTGTGGCTCAAAGGAGGGGGGCACCGGCCCCATATGCCGGAGGTGGCAGGTTCAAACCCAGCCCCAGCCAAAAACTCAAAAAAAAAAAAAAAAATACTGGGAGGAGAGAGCAGGGAACCCACTGGGCAGAAAGAAATGAGCTGTTGAAGGAGCCAGGTGCCCAGAAGGGAAGAAGAAACCGCCGGTCTGGAGTAAGTTAGCAAATGAAATTCGGTGGGACACAGGGGGCGTTTCCTGGGGTTTGTCAGATTCACTGGAAGGGAATCAGGAATTTGGACTTCCCATAGTCAAGAAGAAGTGGAATCTTTGGAAGATTTCCAAGAATCTTTGGAATTTAGATGTCATCTATCAATGTGATGTAGTTTTAGGAGTCATGGTGGAGTCCCAACTGACGTATCAGTGAGGTGTGGATGGAGGGGTCCTCTCCGGCTCCTCTGCAGAGGAAAATGTGTCACTGGGCCACTGCAGGAAAGATGCTCTGGGTCTCTGCTGAGAGTCCGCAGGAAGGGACAGTCCACAGGAAGGGACAGTCCACAGCGTGACTGTCATCTGCTCTGCTTCTGAAAAGATTAATTCCAAAGTAAGAAGAGCCAGCAATGAAGCTGTGCTCTTTCGTTCTGTTGTTGGAGATTAAACAGAGGCTGACAATCACCTGTCCTCCTCTCTGTTTCCAAAGCAAATGAACAACTTTTGAAACTGCCCAGGAGAGGTTTGGGGTTCCACACTCATTTGACAACGAATGTATCTGGACTCTGTATCTCAGGCATAGAGCTGACAAGCTGGTCTGGAGGTTGAAAGCATAAATTTGTGGACTCCTGCAGGAGCCACGGAGGCCAGAGGTGCTCAGCGTCCAGCCTGTGCTGCTGACTGGATATCCAGCCCCGGTTCTTTTACTTGATAGAGCATCCATGTCTCTGCGTGTATATTATGCTTATGACTTTTTTTT
>NW_003852520.1:2379340-2391344 GCF_000181295.1 Otolemur garnettii
AAAAAAAAAAAAAAAGAATTTCTGGAGCATTTAAAAAGAATCCTTAAAAGTTCTGCCATCTGTTTCTGAATCATTCAGGAAGCCAAGTGAAGAAATGCAAACCTTCCTTGTAAAAGATAGAACAGACCAGCAGCTGCGCTCCCCGAGGTCCTAAGGCCGGCTTTGTCAGGTAGATCTCTCAGCCTTCTTACTGCAGGGTTCCAATCCTGCTCCGATTCCACTTCCCACTTGATAATAAACAAGTGATATGCTTAGTGCCATGAGTCCGGAGGGCATTTGGAAATACACTGACATAACTGGACAAGAACTGTGGGCAGGTGCGAAGTGAGTTCCATGGAGATCACCTGTGTGGCATTTTCTTCTGGCTTCATTGCATTTTGTGTCTCCTTTCAGTGTCCAGGGTTTCGCTTCAATATCTAAGATATTTTCTGTCTGCCCAGCAATTCACCATTCAACAGTGAAAGTCTCCTCTCCGAGACACAGAGAGGAGCTGATACATGCGGCTCCCTCGCTGATCTTCCTCTCCAGGTGCCTGCTGTAGGACCAGATTGCCCTTTCGTGGTTTCTGAGGGCCTTCTTTATGTCTGTGGGATTTAGCAAATGATGCTTGACAATCCTTTCCCATAACTTCTAACTACTAAAATGCCCTCTCTGTAAGTCATGCTTTCTTTTTAACTTCACTCTGGGAGTTTTAGGTTTATGTTCCATACCCTGCTAAAAAGAAAGATGTTTCACAATTTGCAAATGAAGCCTACTTCACACAGAGGCAAAAATCAGTGTGGCCGAGTTGCCTGGCACACAGGGTCCAGGAGGGCCTGGCTTCACCAGCCCCCGGGGAGGACCTGCCCACTCTCTGAGCCCAGCTTCCCCATGGCGGTCCAGATCTGTCTGGTAGGGAACACAAATGGACTGTAGCTGGCTTATCCAAAGCAACTTAGCCCCCACTAGAGTCAACTTCTGTGGAAGGAAATTGGAAAACAAAGGTAGAAAAGAGTAGTTAAAAACAAAACTATAAGAGAAGAAAGTGTGGCAGAGGCTTCCGCATTCTATGGACTTCCTGTACATAACTGAGCCACACCAGCTCCTGTCCTCGCGTCTGGGTTCTCTACATCTCAAACTCCGGGGATGCTCCACCTGGGTTATTGTCTGCTCCTAAGGCAATTATGGCAGAATCCTGGAAGACAGACTCAGTCCTTGGAACCCCTCCTATAGACAACAGCTTGCACTAGTTTGGGTCCACTAGGAAGTGGTTGCCAGGAGTTACTGGGGAAAACACCTGAAGAGGAAAGGGGGGAAGCAGAGGATCCCAGGATGCAGGGAGAGGGGAAGGGAGGCAGAAGTGCCTTGGCGTAACCTCAAGACTAGGCAAGTCCTGAAGAAGCTTTGGTCAAACCAATAGAAATTCCTGAACTGAAATCACTGTCAGGAAACTCTTGCAACCTTGCATGAATGAGCCTGCCTTAGTATTCCTGTCATTTTCAGTCACTGGCTATGAGCAGCCCATGGGGAATGTGGTCTTGGTGTATGTGCTCTGTGGCCTCCAGGTGCAGTGCCCAGGGCTGTCAATCGGTCATGCCTCTCCTAGCAGGAGATCCCAGCCGCTCATTTCCACAGAGCTGTTCCTCAGTAAGGGAATTGCAGGCACCAGGGAGGTGGCTGCAGAGATGTCCTCTGCATTAGCTTTTTGAGCTAAACTCATGAGAATTGAGCGATGCATCCATTTGAGTTTTCACTGGTACCAAGCCCTGGGTTTCATCCTATCAGTAATTCCTAAGTTCCTACAGCATCCATTCAGCTTTGCACTATCCTATTTTGTCACATTCTATTGTGAGATGTCATCAAATGAAACCGAGTTGAATCAAAGTCCTCTGCAATGTTGAGGGAAAGTCCTCCCTGGGTGACGATGCCTAAGAGGCCTGGCCTCGGGTTGCTTTGCTGATGTGAGTGCACTAACTCCCAGTTCTCTACCTTGAGCCAGTACCTCTGGAATCACACTCTGGCTGCTACTGTAACAACAAGCAGAGCAAGGCATCAGTGCAGGGTCACCACTGCCTGCATGGAGGAAAACAGGAATTGGAAGTGAGACAGATAAGGAAAGGGACATATTGATGGGAAGAGGGTGAGCAATGTCCCAAGGAGGAACCCCTCCCCTGACACACATGCTTTATCCTGACTTTCCCATGTTGTGGGAAGACGAGGCCCCAGGGAGAACCAACACCCAAACACCGAGTTTAAAAGAGGAAGGCATTTATACTCTAGTAGATTCGACATGTGCCCTTGTAAAATGCACCACAGGTGTGGTAAATGTCTTAACACAACAATTAAGACAGTACGGTGACTGCTATGTTAACCAGTTCGTTGTATTTCAAATTGTGTATAACCAGCACATTGTACCCCATAAATGCATTATTGTATGCAGCTATTATTTAATAAATAATAATAATATAATAAAATAAAAGAGGAAGGGCTTTATTCCAGCCGGCAGAGAGGCAGCACAGAAGAATTCAAAATAGCTCAGCTCCTCCAGTGGCTCAGTCTTCTCCTTTTTAGCCCCAGTCAATAAGTTCCAGCCCACGGGTACCTTTTTCATTGGTCAGTTTGAATCAAGCTGAAGAAGCGGCTCCGGCTTTTACAAAAGGGGAAGGAAGCATTAGTTTCCATCCTGGAAGTTAAGTTTCTACAGATTCCTAAGAGCTGAGTCACCACGGGGAGGACTTCACAGGTGTGCCCGTGGTGTCTCCTTGAGAAGGCCTCTGCTGTCTTAGACCTCACCCTTCCCAGGTACCCTCTCTCACCACACAGAGCATCCTCAGGATCACTTAAATTACAGACTTACCTTTATTTCCTTCCTAAAATGTCCAAGTGAGCCTCATTCCTGCTGACTGCAGATATCCAAGACTTGAGAGGAAAAAAGAAACACGCTCAGGGCCACTCAGAGGGTGTGCCCCATACAGACCTGCTACGGTCCCCTCTGAGGGTGTGCCCCATACAGACCTGCTAAGGTCCCCTCTGAGGGTGTGCCCCAATACAGACCTCCCCTCTGAGGGTGTGTCCAATACAGACCTGCAACAGTCCCCTCTGAGGGTGTGCCCTGATACAGACCTGCTACAGTCCCCTCTGCGGGTGTGCCCTGGATACAGACCTGCTACGGTCCCCTCTGAGGGTGTGCCCTGATACAGACCTGCTACGGTCCCCTCTGAGCTCGGCGGCTGCACTCCGCTCTGGGACGTCTTACTGTACAACTTCCATATACAACTTCCAGTTACTTTTTCATGAATACATTACAGGGAGAAGATTTAATAAGCGCTTCTTAATGGAATATGTTCTCCTTTAAGGCCTTAAAAGCTTAGTTTTAGATGTCCAGAGAATCTTTTGTAAAAATATTATTCATGCAAGTGAAATCTGTTTTTAAAAAAATGAGTCAAATGCAGTAGTGAGAAGGTGGGAAGCACAGGAAAAGTGGTCCAGTCTAACTGAGTGAGGACAGGAGTGAGGTCACTCGGTACCTTCAGACCAACCATTGTGCAAACCAAATTCTCACCAGACTCTGTTGGTCACGAGATGAGCTCCTGCGATAGCCCCGGAACTTCAGCTGTGTGGCTCCCACTGCGCATGTTTCCAAATCCTCCGCGGTAGTTTGCCTTCATGCGGCTCCAGTGGACCCGGGTAGCTGGGCTATCGCTCCGGAAGGCGCAGGCGTTGACCGTGGCAATGTGCTCATGGTGCCACGTCCGTAGGAACAGCAAGCACACACAGGCCGTGGAGGCCTGGCGGTCTCTGCCCCAGAGAGCCTGGGGCCCATGCAGAGAACTGTTATAGGACACACCACCAGGATGGTGCCCCGTGGAGCTGTGGGATGGGGCTACTGTGGAATTCTCAGGAGGAAATGTCCAGTGAATCCATGGGACAGGGCTACCCCTGAGTCCTTAAACTGAAGAGCTGCCAGTGTGCAGCCTCAGCCTGGGAAAGCCACACACAGCCCCAGACGCCAACCTGTGAGAGCCGTGGCAGGGGCTGTGAGCAGCAGAGCTGTGGGGCTTGAATACCAGAAGCCTCGAGGCCCCAATCCCTCTGTCCCCGTGCCCAGAAGACAGGGCATGGACTCAGGGAAGATTTTTCTCAAGCCTAAGATTTAGGATTTGCCTCATTGGGTTTTAGACTTTGTTGGGACCTATTACTGCTTTCTTTTTTCTTACTTACCCCTTTGGAGTGGAGAGCTCTGTCACCCTATGCCAGTGTCACCATTGTGTGTTGGAAGCATATAATTTGTTTAATTTCACAGGCTCACAGCTGAAGGTGGATTCTCCTCAAGATGAATTGTGCTTTGGGTCCCACCTATATCTGACTTAGATGGGACTCTTGACTTGTGAATTGATGCTGGAACAACTTAAGATTGGGGTCTGTTGGCGTGGAAAGAATGTATTTTACATGAGAAAAGGACATAAATTTGGGGGAGCAGGGGAAGAAGGCTATGGTTTGATTATGTCCCCTCCAAAATTCATGTTGAAACTTAATGGCCAATGTGATGGTATCAAGAGATGGGGCCTTTAAGGGGTGGTTAGGCCCTCAGGGCTCCTACCCTGGTGTGTGGGTTCCAGTTACAAAAGAGGCTTCAGGCAGCGCTTGGCTCACTTTCCCCTCTGCCTCCCACCAGATCAGGACACAGCATTCTTCCCTCCTGGGGACCTGGCAACAAGGTGCTGTCTTGGAAGCAGAGAGCGGACCTCACCAGACAAGAAAGCTGCCGGCAGCTCGATCTTGAACTCTAGAACCGTAAGGAAATGAATTTCTATCCTTCATGAATACCCACTGTGTCAGTTACTTTTGCATAGGAGTACCAAGGGGCTGAGACAGTGCCCCAGAGTGACTCACTAGGTCTATTGCCCAGACAATCAGGGTGTGCATGGGAGCCAGTGACCTCCCATCAATCAGATTACTTGAAAATCTTTTAAATTAATTCTAAGTAACCTAAACTAAATCCAAATTTGTTTTCCTACTGTTTCCCAGGAAACAGTTCTGTTCTATAATCGTACCCACACGAGTTGTTCTGCTCTCCACTCCCTACTTTGTGCTTGGGGAGGCCCCCTGCCATGCACTACCTGCTTCACAGCCTCTGGCTTCCAGTTTTGTTTAACCAGTGAGAGGCACCAATAGGAGATAAAAGGTGGGAGAGGAAGGTAGTCAGGACCCTGCTGACCCATGATTCTGGCACTGATGGCAGACAGCGTTTCCCATGAGCCCACCCCCCACCCTCTTTTGACTGAGGGGAGGGAGTGGAGCCTCACAGGAGCTGTCATATCCCACCATTCCCATTTATGCCCTTTAATCTTCTTCCATCTCTGCAATAGTTTCTTCAATAAATTATTTTCATTTAAATCCTTCAGAGTGTGCCTCTGACTGCTGTACCACATGGAAGAGTTTTATTCTTATCCCACGTATATGTAGGGAAGCCACTGGAATGTTTAGGCTTGAATTTCAGAAATATAACTCTTGCCCTGGTTTGGGGAATAGATTAGAAAAAGCAGAGAGTAGATATGCATAGATCATTTAGGGAATTATTGCAGTGGTCCAGAGGAGAGACCAAGGTGACCTGACTGAGATTTTGGGAAAGGTAAAGACAAAGGAGGTGAAAGATGTTTAAATGTAAAATCAACAGTAGGTGGTGATGGATGGATTCAATGTGGAGAGAGGGAAGCAGGTGAGAGGTGGAGGTGTCCAAAGTAACCCCTTTCGATCGTGTACATGTTTGTTTTGATCGTAACAAATGCAGCATTAGAAGATAGAGTTCTAAGACAAGACTTCATGATTGAGATTTAGATTTATATGCAGGGGTATTCAACTTTTTTTCTTCTGTGCCACACATCAGAAGTAAAAGAGAAGAATAAGAGTTATCTTTGGCCACATATTAAATATACAACACCAACAAAGGCTGATGAGCAAAAAAATCCAAAAAACAAAAAATGATTTGTGAATGCTTTCATAATATCTGACACCACAGATAAGCAAAACAGTCCTCAAATAAGCAGTGCATGGCCCGCAGGCTGCAGGTTGGACACCCCTAATTTAGGGCATGTTGATTTTGTGGCAATTGAATACATAAGTCTAAAAACTTAGAGTAGAAAGCAAGACTGGAGGTGTGCACTTGAGAAGTGTCTGTGTGCAAGTGTAGTTAGAGTAGAAAGCAAGACTGGAGGTGTGCACTTGAGAAGTGTCTGTGTGCAAGTGTAGTTAGAGTAGAAAGCAAGACTGGAGGTGTGCACTTGAGAAGTGTCTGTGTAGTTAGGCCTGTGAGTTAGGATCCCCAGGAATGAAAGTGCTCTCAATGTCCCACATAGAGATTTTATGGAGACTCTTTAGGGACAGTAACTATGAAGACAGATGAACAAATACATGAAGTGACTCTTCCAGTTGGTTTTGTATTGCCCAGATCAAATGCAAACATCTTAATACAAACACTCAAAAAATTGAAATAATAAAAAGAACTATCTTTTATTAAGTACGTATTATATCATTTTTAATTACCCAAGTCTTATGGATGCATGGTGAGTGAACAAAGTGATATACTTTTGTTCTCTCAAAGCATTTTTTTTCACCTGAAGTGTGAGGATTTCATGTTGCACAAATTTCAGTGTTGTTGTCATGGTAACTAACTGCACAGGCTTGCTACCACTATTGGTGCCCATGTTCCCATCCACCTCGTCCATTCAATCCAAAATACAATTCTTCCTGGTCCAGAGTCTTCTTTTCAGCTATTTCCAGAGACACTTTTCTAGATTCTTATCCTTACATACTCTGAAAATAGTCATTGGCTCTGACCATGATATTGGATCTCATCTTCATCCATCCTATAATTAAAATGTCTAAATCTGAACCTGTACAACAGAAATTCTCAGTTTTGTAAATGCAACCAAACAGGGTTACCATTTGCAGAAAAAGACACATTGTTTTACTTATAAATGTACATGCATGTATACACACACACAGGTACTGAATTATCATAAAAGAATGCTCACCTGTGCCAGTCCTAATTTACTCTGACATTTTCTATTCAATTCTCCTTAGTCTTCTAACATAGAAGTTGTGGGCCCCCAGCTTGATTCATCTTAACCTTGCATCCTCCACCAATGTCATGGTTCCCTATTTCGCCATTAATGCATCCCTGGACTCTCACAGGGACCCTTGACTCATTGTCTCACCAGTTGTCATTGACTTTTGCTAATTTTTGGCCCAGAGCCATTAGATGAAAGGAAGAGGAAGAATGGCAGGTGATATAAGTAGCCTGGTGTGGATGCAGTAATGTCTGCATTCATGTACACCTGTGTGTGTGTGTGTGTGTGTGTGTGTCACACTACCAGGGAACTGGTCACCTTATCTGCATGCAGGAAGCTGATGGTTTTGCCTGTCATAGCACATGGGCACACTTAGGAGAAAGTCTGGCCTGAGCTTAATCACAAGAGGAGTTGTGCTTCTGCTGAGCAATTGCTACGTTTTACTCTTATGCAGACAACCAGGTTCCTATTTTCTTGTTGGCTTCCAGAGACGTTCAAGTGTGTTAAGTTCCCTTCATTTATAGATCCAAGTTCCACTCTCATCCTTATTTTTCTTTATCTCTATCTGTATGCCATTTTATATGTCTTTAGAAGTTTCCACAGATTTTATTTCCAGAACATTGCAGGATATAAAGAATCAAGAGCTATAAATAAAAGTGGGAAACCCTGCAATGATGTGTCAAGAGTTCACATCTTGACTCTTTCTATCACCAGTGGGAACCTAGGAGAGGGCAAAGTCCTTGACCTCTTTAAATATTGGTTTCCTCTTCAATTAAACAGGAAATAAGAGCATCTTCCACATGGGGTGATTGTGAGGATTACAAGATTAAGGCATGCAGAGTACTTAGTGTTGTACAGGCTGAACTAGTGTCAGCTATTATACAGCAGATACATCTGAACTTGCACCTAGCTGTTTCTGGACACCACCACCCCCATGCACACATACACGTGTAAACACACCACTGCATCTCACTCATGAGCAAGTGTGCCACCTACAGACACATTAACTGCTCTTAACTGATCTAAAGCTACTGGGATGTATACGAAATGGTATTTGTATTTTTATCATGTTCAGAGATGGTTTACATAAAACTTTTGTTCAGTAGTTCTAGTAGTCTGCATGTGCTGTCCTAACAGAATGCCACAGACTGGATGGTTTAAACAACAGAAATTTATTTTCTCAGAGTGATTTCTGAAGGCTGGAAGCCCAAGATCAAGATACCAGCAGGGCGTCTAATGAGCCTCCCTTCTTGCCTAGAAGGCAGCCGCCATCTCCTTGGGTTCTTACCTAGGTCCTCACCTGGGTCCTCATGTGGGTTCTCACCTGGGTACTCATCTGGATCCTCACTGGGTTCTTGTGGGTTCTCACCTGGGTCCTCACATGGGTTCTCACATCTTCCCCGTGTGAGCATGGAGGCAAAGCCACGTCTGCTGCCTCTTCCTCTTCTTAGAAGGATTTTAGTCCATTTGGGTTAGAACCTCACCCTTATGACTTCATTTAATCCATATTACCTCCTCAAAGGATCTGTCTCCAAAAATAGTCATAATGGGGGTAAGGCCTCCAACATAAGGACATTGAGGGAACACGTTCTGGGCCATGACACCAGTTACTGGTAAAAAGGAATACAGTAACTGTCAAGGGGAAAGAAAGAAAACACACACATACACACATACACACACATATACATACATACACGCACATATACACACACATACACATACACACACACACAGTGAGGTTCCTCCAGCAGGGAAGGAGGAGGAGAGAGGGAGGAAAAGGGATCATGTGGGGGAGGCCCTTGACCCCCAGAGCAAACAGTTTGGAGACAGGCAGGGCTGCCTGTGGACACCACTACACAGGCTGTACTGGGCCTGCCCAGACTGCCCCAGATGTGAGCATCACAGCCCTCAGTACTGTGAGCTCAGCTGGGCCATTTATGAGAAGAGGCATTTTCCCATGACTTATATAACTGTTTCTGGTCAGGCCAGAAATGCCATGGGAACTCTTTCAGCGGCTGTGCTTGGCTGAGGATCAGATAAGTATGCAGAGTGTCCTCACCCAGCCCCAACTTGTCATCCTCTCTTGACCGCTCGTCATGAGCAAGGATGTTTTTCAGATTTCACCTGTAAAAGTCTCTCTAGACAATGCCCTTAGGATGAAATCAGGAGGAGGTGGTGGTTAGCAGTCTGCTAACCCTTACAAAAACAGGGGAGCTGTTCGCATGTGTGTGTATACAAGTAACAGGTCTTGAAATCAGCCCCATTTTACTCTAAGAAAATCTTCAAACCAATCATCTTACCTAGAATGAGTCAACATGGAAACTGATATAAAAAAAAATCTGAGTTTAAAATATCCCTAAGTTCAGAATTAGAACTAAGATAAACTGGCATAAAGCTAGGACAAATAGCCGATTTATTTATGATATTTATGATATTGTGATATGAAAATTTAGCTAATAGTTTCTGTCTTAACCAGAAATTATATATATGTGAGGTAAATAAGGCAGAGGGAGATGAGAGGGGGAGAGGGAGGAAGAAGAGGAGCTGGGGAAGGTCAGGGCGGAGAGGAAGAGAAAGGGAGGAGTGGGGTGGGAAGAGGAGAGAGGAGAGGAGGGAGGAGAGAGGAGAGAGGGAGGGGTGGGCCCGGTCTGTCACACTCACTTTGACAGCATATGTCCTGAGAAGATTATGGTGACCTCTGCACAAGGATGACACACAATTTTGTGAAGCACTCCACAAATTTATAAAGAAAAAAAAAAAAAAAAAGAATGTGGACAAGCATGATGAAGTCCAGGCCCAACTGTGGTCCTTGCATTTATGGTTTTTGAACATAAGTGTCGATTTTTCACACTTCTTACCCTCTCACCTTGCAAGCTATTTCTTAACAGTGGCTGTGAAAGCTTTGCTGATGTTTCTTCTCATTGTTCTTTTGTTCTAATTTTTTGCAACAAAATTATTTTTACTAGACAAAAGGCTGTAGGTATCCATTATAGAATTCAGGTAAAGGCAGGGCCCAAAGGCTCACTGCCTTAGTTGGCAGCTCCTCCGAGGGCCCCGGGGAGAGCTGGCTCTGTCATGCTCCTTAGGAGTTCCAGAACACAAAGTCTCTCGCTGCTTCTGCCCACAGAGACACACAGTAACCTACTTTTTAGGTGACTGTGCCACCTAAAAATTCTCTGGATGCTCCGAGGACTGCGATCCGGTCAATAGGAGCCAGCCCATGTACCCCGAAGTTTACTCTCTAAGAAGCGGCATGATTATAGAGCAATTTCAAATTTCCCCAAATGCTAAGGAATTTAGACGTGATGGCAGATCCAGCATGGCAGATGCTCTGTGTCACCAGATGTCCTGGCAAGACGCCTAGAACATCTCCAGTTCTGCACACCGCGCCACCGGACTCACTGCCACGCAGGAGACCCAGACGGAAAACCCCGGCCTGGAATTGTTGCTGGGACAGTCCCTGGAACCGCACCACAACGCATGCGCATAGCTTCTGCAACGGCTGCTCTGAATTCAGAGAGCTTCACTAGGCAGCGGCCCAGGAATTCTGTAACCCAAACCTCAGCCTGGGAGCCAAACTATCTGCCCCACTGGCAGTAAACACTTAGAAAATCGACTAAATTTAGAATGTCCAAGTAAGCACTGAAGTTCTTTCCTTAGCGTTTGGTTCCAAAGACCTATTCTGGACATCACACCATTAAACAAACAGCGTAACTGACAAGCAGCAAAGGCCAAGAAGAACCGGGCTTTGGAAATGAGCAAGATTCTCAGTTTCTCTACAGATGAGTCCTGCAGCTGCCCCTCCCTGGCAAGCGACAAATCAGGTTGTATCCATCAACACTCATTTGGACTTTACGACCCCCATGTCTGGCGACTCTTGCTCACAAATTGTCAAATACTTGGGCCACACTTTTTCCCTAACAACATTAGATTAAAACCCTGTTCTCCATCAATTTACCCTTAGCACAAGAGGTTTCCAAATACAAAGTAATTATGTGAAATCTACCATCAGACCGCAGAAACAGTAAACATTTTATGTAATCAGACACAGGCAGCAGTAGTTCTCTCCTGTGGTCTAAAGCAACTTAACTGACTTCAAGCATTTGTCTCTTTCAGCCCCACTGTGGAGCAGCTGCACATATGAGAAAAGGGCTCCTGCAAACTTCACAGAAGAATCTGGCTCCTTGAGACAAGACTGCAGAGGCCACTTCCACAAGCAAGGGTCTTTGCTGTAGGCTAAAATTATATCATCTTAAGGTGATCAATGTTGTTTTTAAATCTGAGGCTGATCCAAAGCTTTGATTATCCATTTATCTAAATCTGATTAATTAAAAAATGGTACACAATTTTTCTTATACCAAATGTAGTTTGGTAGATTATAGCTTTCAAAACGTGGGACCCAGGAAGGAACCATAGTACAAGGAGTCCTTGGGGGTGAAAACATTGGAAAGTATGAGAAATAACTCTAAAGATGTTTAGGAAAGCTGTAAGAAAAATTGTCAACTGGTGTGGTGGCTCGTGTAATTCTAGCACTTTCATAAGCAGAAGCAGGAGGATTGCTTGATCCCAGGAGTTCAAGGCACTGAGCTATGATGAAGCCCATGTATTTCAGCCTGGGTGACAGAAGGAGACTCTGCCACAAGAAAAGAAGAAAAGAGCCCAGCGCGTGGCTCATGCCTGGAGCCCCAGCACTCTGGGAAGCCAAGGCCAGTAGATTCCTTGAGCTTTGGAGTTGGAGACCAAACCAAGTAAGAATTAGACCCAGTCTTTACTAAAAATAGGAAAAGTAGCCCAGATAGCCCAGATTTGTGTTGGGCGCCTGTAGTTCCAGCTAATTTGGGAGGCTAAGATAAGAGGATCACTTGCACCCAAGGGTTTGAGGTTGCTGTGACCTGTGATACCACAGTAGTCTACCCAGGGTGAAAAAGTGAGCCTCTGTCTCAAAAAAAAAAAAA
>NW_003852520.1:2391364-2396004 GCF_000181295.1 Otolemur garnettii
AAAAAAAAAAAAAAAAAAAAAAAGCAAAAAGATAGAAAAGAAAAATTATCCCATTCCTGCCTGTGATAAAGATTTAAAGCAATATGAAAAGTCCGTAACAGAGCAGTTGTTAATAAACAGTGACACGCCCCTGTAATGCAAATACTAAGTAACCACTGAACAGTGCTACAGATGGGAGTTTATTGAACTAGAAAAAAATGTTCATAATATATTTCTGGGTGAAAAATAACAGGTTACTCAGCTTAATGACGAGAATAAACCCTAGAAAGGGTTTGTATGTAGGTGGTAGAATTGTGCGTATTTCATCATTTTCACTTGATCATCACTTCTAAATTTTCTTTTTTTTAAGTCTTTTTTAAAAAGCTTCATTTTCTTATTTAGCTTTCTGATTCTGTGCTTGTGCCTTCAACCCTTTCACAATGATTTTCTGCTCTTCAGTAAGGAAAGCAGGCTTGATCCTGTCAAACACATGTAGCACATGTGGAACCACCACAGGCCCTGTGGCATGTTTTTTGTTTTGTTTTAGACAGCTTCATCAGAGCTTCAGGTCTCACAGCCTAAACCCCTCGAAGTCTGCCTGGGCACAGACCCATGCAGACTTTGGTCCTTCCCCAACTCTCTTGGTATAAAGGTAAACAATTCTGTTACCAGGGGTTCGAGCCAGCCTAGTTTTGTTGGAGGCTATATTGTAGGAAAGCTTAGGACGGTATATCTAACGCTGCACCATTCTGAGTACCACCAGCCTCCCTCTACTCTTTCTATCCCCACTCCAGCTCAAACAACCATCCTGAGCGCTCTCAGGTCCTGCAATGTCTTGGATGGTAGCCGATTGTAAAGTGACTCTCTAAATTTTCTATGCTGCTTTTATTGTAAGGAAAAAGTAAGTTAAAGATGAATTAAAAAATATTAAGGCCAGTAGAGGAAGGAAAATCATGATGTTGAACAACGGATAGATTCAGGGTCATCAGAAATGCAGATAAGATAGAATGAAACATCGTGGAGATGTATAGTAAATTTGAGAAAATCCAGAGGACTTAATCTGAGCACCCCTTGACTTTGCTCCTTCAGTGCGGAGTTTCTTCCCCACAGCCCGCTTCTCCTCCCATATGCTCCAGACTCTCTCTCACTTATCTAGCCCTGCTTTTGAAAATTCCTTTGTACAAATTTCCATGATCACAGTCGACATTTTACTATGCCTTGTTAAAAGCAGCTGCATTCAGTTTTGTACCCGAGGTTAGTTTTTCCTCTCTGGCTCTTTCCTTCTTTCCCTTCGTCTTCCCCAATTAGTTTGAAAACGCTTTGTGCAAGGAAGTTTCCTTGTAGTTTGTTTTCTCTCTGTGCCTTATTTCCATCTGGGGCTCACCTTAGTGGGAACATAACCAGTTTAGTGCTGTGCATTCCATAGGCTTTCCACAAACACCTGTCACAATTCTCCAAATGACATTTTCCTTTATTACCACACTGGCACAGGTCATGTCCTGTTAATCTTTGTGCCTCCTTTAGCACCCTGTGATCGATCACCTATGCATACAACAGAAACTCAATAAATGTTGATGAACAATCCAATTACTGACTCTGGCTGTGTCCTTTGCTGGACACTTCTGAACTCTGTGTGACTCCCTTTAACTCAGTAGTTCTCAATGAAAGACCGAGTTTGCTCCCCAGACATCTGGCAATGTCTGAGACATTTTTGAAAGTCATGAATCAAGGGAGAGGAAACTGCTGCTGGCATCTATGGGTGGAGACCAGGCAGAGAGCAGATCCCTGGGAAATGGCCCAGTCCAGACCGCCGCTGCCCAGGCTGAGAAGCCGGCTTTCCCTTGCCTGGGCTGTGAACGGCATCAGTACATCTCACTGACTTTCTTCTCTTTCACTCTTCTGTCTGGTGTGTGCACAGCTCTTAGAGAAAGAATCTGCAAACCTATCTGGGTCCAGTTTTGTCCTCTAATTACTGATTAGACCTGGCCCACTGAGCTTGCACAGACCCTGCTCCAGCCGTGGAGCAGCTGTGGGGCAACAAGGCCCAGGGCGCTGTGCGCATGTGCACCAGCCTGGAGCCATGGTACAAGCTACGAGGTGGCTGAGGGCATCAGCCCCCTCCAACAAATAGTGGCCTCAGACACTGGGACTGTCGTCATCTCCCTCTTCATGACGCTCCTGGATGTGGTGATGGTCAGTTTGCAGTCTCAGCATCCCTCAGAGGCCAGTGGGCTGACATCTTCTGGACTCTGAGCTTCTCCTATGCCAAATGGGAGTGCCTCCTGCACTCCCATGGTGTCCTGGAGTCCTACGCCTGTGCTCTCATATGGTGCTCGCTTTGCCATCTGGTTTCAGGACCATGCGCCCTTCATTGGCACTGTGGATGCCTTCATGAAGATTGGGGGGTATGAGGACCCTCTGGAGCGGCCTCCCAGCCACCCTGGGATGAGGGTGCCAGCTACAGCCATCTACTTCACTGCCTACGACCAACTCAAGGGCTAGGTCCGATGTGTTCAAGCCCTGATCTCTGACCTCTACGTGCCCACAGTGGCTGGCGCGCTCGCCTGCCTGAGTAGTGCGACGGTTATCAGCCGCCGGAGCTTATGGCACAAAGCTGTCGGCACCACACGTGTCATCCCCGTAGTGGTGGTGCTGACTTTACCCTTTGAGGTGGTGAAGACACAGCACTAGGCTGCACTGGGAGCAGGGTAGCTGGGAGAGCAACGTCCCTGCACATGGCCTCATCCAGCACCTGTCTGCTGCAGAGAAGGATCCAGGCTGAGTCAGGCCTGGGACTCTGAAGGCTTTAGCAGGCTGCCCTCTCCTGTGTCATCGTGATCAGCACCTATGAGTTGGGCAAAATCTTCTTCCAGAGGCTCACCCAGGACTGGGTCCTGGACCTTTGAAAGGGGCAAGAAGACAAGGACATAGTCTCTCACAGATGGGGTGGACAGAGGACACTGGGCCAAGCACAGTTTACTCAGCACAGAGGGGAGGGACTGTTTCATTCCATAGAGATAGGCCCCGGGGTAGAGCTACCCTAACCACCCTCACAGACAGTTTTCTTCTGACTCCTGAAGATCACCATTTCCCCATCCTCAAGTTCAAGACCAAGTCTTCTGTCCCCTCCCCCCAATCCCTCTCTACTTGTGTTTCCCTTGGTATCTGCAGTAGCTGGGCCTGTCCCTAGAAGCCCAGAAACCCTGGGCAAGGCTTTGTCTCCCCACCCCCATTAATTCCTTAAGTCTAAAGATGATGAGCTTCTGCCCCCCAAAAAGAACTGCCCAACCTCCCTTTTGGGGTGATTGTGAGGGTAAAAAGAAAGCCCAAATCCTCAGATCTTTTTAGAAACAGATGGAATATATTAATAAGCTCTGCCAAGATATAATCTAGGGGGGAAATGGAATATTTAGTAGAATATGAATCTCATTCTCTCACCAATAAACACATTTATTTTCTATTCTGCATTGTCCAGTAAGCATTTATTAAGCACCATCTATACAGAATAAAAATTGCTACTAGGTATTTGATAGAAAGAAACCATAAAATTTTACAACATGATGGTAAAATGGTAATAATTTCTGAGCTCTAAGAAGCTGGGATTACGTTTAAGAAGCTAGATGATGCCTCCCTTATTACTCCATCTGAGCATAAACAGAACTGCAGAAAGCACAGCTAAATTAAACCCAGAACTCATTACCAGGCTCATGGACTCATACGGTGATCCTTGTTGTTGAAGACTGTGCAGAAGTCTTATTTATATGAACTCTGTCTCCTTTGGTTTGGCTGCCAATGTCCAAAGCTCTTGAATTTCTAATCTGCTAGAACCAGGCTCACCCTTCAGGTGGTGGTGGAGGGGTTTACCACTCTTGGAGGGCCCAGAACTATTTGCTAGAGCCACATATGTCCCTAGGACAGAGGTGGAGGAGGCCCCCGCTCCGGGCTCCCGCACTAGGAGGGCACAGATCAGCTTGCTAGCACAGCACGCGTGCAACAGGTGACGGTGAAGTAGTCCCCCACTTCCCCCCAGCTACTCTGGTGGGGCTGAACTAGGACTGATCTGGTCGCTCACGTACCCTGCGCTACCGCTGCCATTCCCCTACCCCCTGGCTGCTCCAGGGTGCTGAACTAGGACTGATCTAGCCACTACAGTTCCTCTGTTCCACCAGTTGCCCCAGAGGGGCTGAACTGGGACTGATCTGGCTGCTGCCAGTTTCCTGCCCCCCCAGTTGCCCAGCAGGCTGAACAAGGTCTAATCCGGTCACGCACACTCCTGTGCAGCTGCTGCTGTTCCACTGCATCCCAGCTGCCCCAGCACCTGAGAATTGGGAGAAGACAACAGACATGCTCTGCCTGTCTCTCTGGGCAACCAGAAGAAGCCATCAACTGAACGGTCCTGATAAGGCCTCCAAACAAGGTAAACTCAGCATGGGGCAGAACCAGTGGAAAAACTCTGGCAACTCAGATAACCAGAGTAGATCAACTCCTCCAAGGGAAAATGGGGAAGACACAATTGAAGACCCCATCCACAAGCAAATGGCTGGGATGTCAGAAATCAAATTCAGAATGTGGATAGCAAATAAGATTAACAGACTGGAAGAAACGAAGGAATTAGGAGATCAAGAAATTATTCAAAAGATTTCTCAAGAAATTATTCAAAA
>NW_003852520.1:2398606-2407968 GCF_000181295.1 Otolemur garnettii
CAGCAAGGGTGCCCATTGTCTCCGTTGCTCTTTAACATTGTAATGGAAGTTTTAGCCATTGCAATTAGGGAAGAAAAGGCAATCAAGGGCATCCATATAGGGTCAGAAGAGATTAAGCTTTCACTTTTTGCAGATGATATGATAGTATATCTGGAAAACACCAGGGATTCTACTACAAAACTCTAAGAGTAGAATGTGAACATTTTAAAACAATAACTGAGAAAATGACATGAAGGCTGTGTTGACCAGTTTGATGGAAGTAGTTTGGATTGCATGGGAAAACCCCACACTGTACCCCAGAAGTGCATTAATGTACATAGTTACCATTCAATAAAAAAATAGTGTGTACTTGACAGCAAAAATCATTCAGCCTTCACTTTTTCTTATTTAATTATTTCTTATTAAAATAATATTTAGTCCCTACTTTATTTATTTATTTATTTATTTATTGAGACAGAGTCTCACTATGTCACCCTCAGTAGAGTGCTGTGGTGTCACAGCTCACACTACCTCAAACTCTTGAGCTTGAGGAATTGTCTTGCCTCACCCTCCCAAGTAGCTGGGATTCGGGCACCTGCCACATGCCCGACTATTTTTTTTTGTTGTAGTTGCTATTGTTGTTTGGCAGGCCCCAGGCTGCGTTCGAACCCACCAGCCTGGGTATACGTGGCTGGCGCCCTAGCCACTAAGCCATGGGCACCAAGTCTAGTCCCTACTTTAAATGAAACATATCTGAAACATTAGTGATTTAAATTTTCCACACATACATAACCTAAACACCATATATACCCAGTGTGGGAAATTATATTATAACTAGTCTACTTTTTTTTTTCATTGTTCTGTCTTTAGGGAAGCTAAGGAATGAGCAAACAAACCCAATGCAGGCTGTTAACAATTAAGTGTGTGCTGTGCATGGAATCTGCTGTGCTGTGCATGGAATCTACAGGCTGAAAATATCTTCAGAGATAATCTGGCCACAAGTCCCACCCAAGGCAGGAATTCCCAGTGAGATGTCCTGGACAGCTGGATCTCCTGTCTGTCCACACCTAACAGTGATCAGGAAACACCTTGGAAAGCAGCTCATTCAGGGTGGAACAGTCTCAATTTTTTCAAAACTATTTCTTTTTGGTAGGACGTGAAGTTTTGTGCTTCTCCATTACTGCCACCCAGGAAAGTGTTTTCTAAGGGGCTGTGGCACACATCTAGTGATGGACACTTTCAACCAAGTGTTCTTCCCCCCTTAGAGATGTGAACAATGACAGAAGGGGGGAGTCAAAGACGGCTCTGGATAGCAAAGTTATGACGCGAAAGCTCTGAAGCCCTTGAAAGAATGTCGTGTGTGATCTCATGACATTTAACAAGGACAAACCCCTGGCTCCAGTGCAATTCAATTCAGCGTGTGCCTGTGAAGGGTCGGAGGAGACCTGGTTTAGGGAGGCCTATATCAAACTCTGCTTCTCTTTCCATTTAGATTGCAAATACTGAGGCTGCATCTAATTAAAAATAATCAGTTAGAGGGAAGTGCCTGTGACTCAAAATGGTAGGGCACCAGTCCCATGTGCCAGAGGTGGCAGGTTCAAACCCAGCACTGGCCAAAAACTACAAAGAAAAAAGAAATCAGTTAGAAATTACATGTGAGTCAATAGTGTGACGGGCTAAAACATCTGATCAATCTGAGCTTAGTATTAATAGAAGCATGTTACTGAAAGAGGGATGGGAGATTACTACTTTTTTGAAATTGTGGTCAGAACATACCCTGGAACCCTTAGAAGTCTGCCTTAGTCTGTTATCTGTTGCTTACAACAGGACACAGGAAACTGGATCATTTATAAAAAAATGAAATATATTTCTTAGAGCTGTGGAGCTGGGAAGTTCAAAGTCAAGAGGCACACTTGGGAGAGCCGCCTTGCTGGTGAGGAGGCTGTGGTGTCCCCAGGTGGTGCAGGGCATCACAGGCCAGGGCTGGGTGGGCCAGGTGCCAGCTCAGGCCTCTCTTCCTTTTCTTATAAAGGCACCAGTTCTCTTCCCAGGATCACCACTAGTCCATGGATTAACCCATCCATGCAGGCCGAGCCCTTATGACCCAATCACCTCTCACTGCTGCCACATGGGAGTGAAGTTTCAACATGAGCTCACGTGCAAACATTCAAACTGCAGCAATGTCTTCAGACAAACTGAATGTGTCCAGATGTGACCAGGACAGCAAAGGACCCAGAAAGCATATCAGATGTGACCAGGGCTCTGTGGCCAGGAGGAGGGAGGGAGGGCCTGGGAAGCAGAGAGCAGGGACAGGGGAGCAGGTCTCTCGCCTCATTTGAGAAGGACTTTCTGAAGCAGAGAGCAGAAGCTGCTCCTCACAGCCAGGGGCTCTGTGTCAGTGGTGCTCAAGTGCTGGCCCACGTCCTGACTGAAGGTGGCTGCCCAGCTCCTGGGTCTCCAGAGCTCACTGCGAGACACACAGGTGCGTGCTCACAGGTTTACCATCTGATTGGAAGAGGTTTGACCTAAAAAAATCTTCAAAATTTCCTTTTAGCCATGAGATTTTTGATGCTATGAATTTAATATACTCTATAATATTATATAGAACTAGGAAAATATATAGTATAAATTTATAAAAGTTTGGAAGGGAAAAGTTTTTAAATCTATTTTTAGTGAAGATGTGGTCTCACTCTGGCTCAGACTGGTCTCGAGCTCTAGAGCTCAAGCAATTCACTATCTTGGCCTCCCAGATTGCTAAGATTACAGGTGTGAGCTTCCACGCCTGGCCCTGAGAAAAACTTTTTATGACATTCTGTTCTTAATTCAGCCTTTACTGTTGCCTATTGTTATGTTCTGATGCTCAGTTGCCCCACAAGGAATGACCTACCCTACAGCTATCATTTTTACCACCTGTTTTTTCCAGAGCTTTGGGCAGTTCAGAGTCACATGCCAATAAATAAGACCAGGAAATAATTTATCTTCCAAATCAGAACATTTTTAAAAGTGAAAAGGGTGTTTATAATTAATAATTGTGACAGGACAACAGTTGTAAAAAGGGACTGTCCAGGTAAGCGAAGCCATCTGGTCACACTACCAATAAGCCTCCAAAGCAGAGGAAAGCCCAGGCTTCCAAAATAGTAAGTCCTCTGTGGAGTTGAACTATAGCCTGGGCTTCAAATGCCCAGCTCTTCCCACACCTTCTCTGACTGTGGGTCTCCCTACTGCCCTCACTCCTGAAATGTAATTCTTGGTCACTCTTCAGCCACAGGTGGGCACTAGACCCAATCAAGTCTACTGCCAAAACATTTTCCAAACTGGTCCTCTCTAATGCATATAGCTACAAGCTCTAAAACCTGGGTGTTGTTGGTGAGGACGTGGTCTATTGGAAAAGAAGAGATGAATTTGGGAGAGAAGATCCCAGCAGGGCTTGACTCTCTGGCTTCTGTTTCCCTGAAGTTTCAACATGCGCTCAGGTGCAAACATTCAAACTGCAGCAATGTCTTCAGACAAACTGAATGTGTCCAGATGTGACCAGGACAGCAAAGGACCCAGAAAGCATATCAGATGTGACCAGGGCTCTGTGGCCAGGAGGAGGGAGGGAGGGCCTGGGAAGCAGAGAGCAGGGACAGGGGAGCAGTCAAGTGTAGACTATTATTTCTGTGATTTGATGGATCACCTTGCTAATTACTTGAGATATACTGATATCCTTCTGATAGTTTTCCCTTGTTACTTTAGCTTGTTTGAGTCAATCCAACCAAAGATGCAAATAAATGATTTAAGTAGAAAAGACTATCAACTGTAGGTTTGGTCCTATTCTAAACTCCTAGGACAGGAAATACTTCAGCAAGTGTAGAGCTTGGCATCAGTTCCCCTGTGCTGTTCACTGACCCCCAACCTTGAGCACTTGTTGGGTAAACACGCTCACACCTTCTCTCCTGCCAACTTCCATTGCAGGGCACTTTACCTGGCCTTGCTTCTGAGTCTCTGTTTGGTAACTTGTACCTTTCACAGGCATCTCCTAGGTCAGGGTCTCGGCTTGCTTTTATCCACCCAAGGAACTGAGCCTTTCACCTGTGAGGGGCGCCTCGTAACCTGAAGAGGCTGCTTCTTACTCTCTTCTGGGCTTGCCCTCTCTGCGGCATTAATGCTGCTGACAGTTCTTTCTTGGATTTCTTCTTGAATTCTTTCCTGAATGTCTTCTTGCAACTTCTATGACATTAATTTCTTATCACACTTGTCCTTCCTTTGTAAATACTTCTCAGTGTGTTGCCACATCACTTGTCCCTTTGCTGCCAAAATGTTACTGCTCTAGGAGGGTCTACTTACTCCCTCTTCTCTTTGAAACGTTCTTTCTACGCAACCTAGTTGAATCTTTTGGTATCGACCACCTGATGATAACTCTAGATTCTACTTTGCCAAGCCAAGTCTTTCTTGAGTTCCTGACTCATAAACCCAACTCCTGAATACCTTGCACTAAGTGCCCATGAAGTGGCTCAAACTGAAAGCATCTAAAACTGAGCTCAGCTTTGCACAAACCTGTTCCATTTCTGATATTCTCATTCTCTTCACATAGCATTACTATCTCCCCTAGCAGCTAAGACGGAAACCTAGGAAACCAGTCTTCTCCATGAGAAGTCACTTTGCCCTATTAGTTCTACTTTCTAATAATACTTGGAGCTGTCCCTACCCATCAATTCTTGCTGCAAATGGAAAAGTTCAGGTCCTTCACCCTTTTTTCTTTAACTATTTTAATTGTATTTAGTTTTCATTCATCCAAGCCAGCCTCCTTGAGTAAACTTCTTTCATGCTGCCATCAGAGTATTTCTAAAATACTCTCAAATTCAACAATCTGTAATGACTGTTATTGTGAAACTTTTTCAAGCTCCTCAGTAAGGCCTGTGGAGTCAGTCTGGATCTGGCCTCATCACACTCCTTGACCCTTGTTCAGCACTTAGCCAGCCATACATGGAAAGGTGGCCACACTGAACCAATTACCTTTTTCTAAGGGCCACACCCTATTAGCCTTCCAGGCAAGTCACAAAAAGCCATGCAGCTTCTACCTCGTCCTTCTGGAAGAAATGCTTTAGGAGGAAGTAAGTAGACCCTCCTAAAGCACTAACATTTTGGCATAAATGTTCCCTTGGAGAAGGGACGGGGGAATGGGTGGAGGGAGGGGGTTTGGAGGGATCACTTCTGAGGTTTCTCTTATAGGGGTACAAGTGAATCTTTCTAAGAGTAGAATGTGAATGTTTTAAAACAATAACTGAGAAAATGACATGAAGGCTGTGTTGACCAGTTTGATGGAAGTATTTCAGATTGCATGTGAAAACCCCACACTGTACCCCAAAAGTGCATTAATGTACATAGTTACCATTCAATAAATAAATAAATAAATAAATAAATAAATAAATAATGTTCCCTTGGGAGACTCAGAGGTCATGAAGAGGCCATGTGGAGGCGCTGTAGTCAATGGTCCAGCTGAACCCAGCCCACATTCCAAGAGTGCTAAGGAAGAATTCTCTAGATGATTCTGCCCCAGCTGCCCAAGTCATACCAGCCATTGCAGTCTTCCCAGCTGAGGCTCAAACTCTATGACGCACAGACAAACCATCCTTGCTGTGCCCTGGCTGAACTCCTGACTCACGGAATAAAAGAGCATGATAAAATCCCACTAAGTTTGCCATACAGCTATAGATAACTGAAAGACCCTGAGGCAAAACAGTCAGTTATCTGAAATATTGAGTTCTAGGGTTCCCCTCTGTGTCTTCCACAGGAAACACTCGAGATTTTTAGTACAGGTTCTTGATGGGATCCCTGAGCCTTCTATCTAATTACTCACCAACATGTCCTTGTGATCCAATAGGGCCCTCCCAGCTCTACTTTTATAGAGCAGGGGAAAGTCCCAATTGCTGACAGCTGCCCCAGGATCAACTGCGCCTCTCAAAATAAGACCTTCCAGAACCATAGCTCCACCCAGAGCTTCACCCAGCCCCTTGCCTGCTGCAGATGTTGGTCTAATGTCAACCCAGCTTCTTCCTAGTGGGCTCTAAGTAACCAGGGAAGGCTTGGAAGGGGCTGTAAGAAATGCTGTGAATCTATGTCTGATGTTATGAGGATAGGTGGGGGCGGGAGATGCATCTCAATACCAGCTATGTGTCAGGATCTGTGCCTGCAGGTCTTCGTGTTCCTAAGACTCCATGTCCAGAGCCACGTGGAACAGACAGTCCAGTTCCCACTGTAACTGAGATTCAGCGATGCTCAGTAGCCCACAGAGGGTCACTTCATGAATAATTGGTAGAACTGAAGATCAACCCAAATCTGTTTGCTCCAAAGCTGCTGTACTTCCTATATGCTGTAACGTCCAGGGGACTTATCCATGAGATTAGTCAGGAGAAACACTTTCCCACTTACCCATGAGAAAGCAGAAGGAGAAAATGTCACAAGTAGAATTTTATTTTCATGATTTTAAGTGCAAAGAGGATGTGTTTTCTGATAAAATGCAAAATATCTAAAAACATTACATTAAGCATAATCAATAAATAATACTTCAAGGTGCATTTTTTTATTCAATGGCAAGTCTGGCTGGGGAGGAACAAGAGGAAGGAAGAGGGTGCAGAAGGCCTAAGGGGGAGGACAGAGTTGCCTCAAGGTGAAGTGGGAGGATTGTGGAAGGGAAGGCCTGGAATCTAAGACAAAGGGCCCTTCCCTGGAGACGTAGGCAGGGTCCTCTGCTGGGAGGATCAGAAAGCCCAAGCACATTCTTTTGTATGAGACAGGAAGAGTAAATTTTTCCTTCTACCTCTAGGCAGAGAAGATTAAAAAGTTTGTTTAACCAAACAAACAAAAAAAATCTCAAAATGAAACTTGGTTAGTAGAATTCTATTTTTCAATTTTCAATAATATTAATTTATTAACATTCTTTTTTAATTATACATAAATTGATTTTTCACGTTTGTCAAGAGACTCATAAACAGCTAAGTTGGATTCTGGATCAATTTCTATTTCTCTTTCATTAGATCAATATATTTTAGTGAAGGACAATTGATCAGTAATTTAGGGAGAAAAATAAGGCCCCATTCTCGTGGCATCATGGATCTATATCTGAGCCAAGGAATTACCAAAAGCCAGTGTCTGTTTTTCCTGTTGAGCAAGTCCTGGAATCTTGGATCAAGCTGCCACACTGATGCCATCGGAAAATCAAAGAAGTGTATTCTGGCAGCTGTGGCGTGTCTGGCATTCTGCATTGTACCTTTCTCTCCAGGAAGCTTATGATGTGTGTGTGCTTAAAGAAGTTCAGAGTCTGTTCAGTAAGACCTGGTTAGACAAAGTAGGCTGACTTTCCTCCAAGTGAAAACCCCTCTCTCTACATTCCTTTGCATAGAAGTCAGAGTAACGCACTGACCCTGCAGGCGCCTTGCTCTGTCACTAAGTGAAAACATGCTATCCACTACCAAACACACACAGGATCTAAAAGAAAGAAGCCAAAATGCCTTTCTACCTAGTCTTGGAATTTACACATCATCCCTTTCATCATATTCTAGCCTTTAGAAGTGAGTCACTAAGTCCAGCCCACGCTCAAAGAAAAGAAAGAATATCAAAGCCTTTATGACCACTTTTTTTTTTTGAGACAGTCTTACTTTGTCACCCTCAATAGAGTGTCGTGGTGTCACAGCTCACAGCAACCTTAAACTCAGGCTCAAGCTATTCTCTTGCTTCAGCCTCCCAAGTAGCTAGGACTACAGGCGCCCATCACAATAATGGCTTTTTTTAGAGACAAGGTCTCACTCTGGTTCAGACTGGTCTCAGGCAATCCATCCGCCTTGGCCTCCCAGAGTGCTCACCTGGCCTGAATTTATGGTCATTTAAAAAAACAACCAGAGACATGTTAATTTAAACATATGATTATAAAACGCCCAAGCAGTAAGACCAAGAAAGCAGTAGGAAGTACTAAAGTGAGGGGAGAGAGGTCTGGAATGTAGATACAAATCTGAAGTCACCAGCAGACGTGGGAATAGAGGTTGGACAGCAGATGGAACCATCTAGGGAACGAGCACTACGGGAAGGAGAGCGCCTGGCACCGAGCTCTGGAGCCACACTAGTGCTGCTCAGGGATCAAAGAGGAAGAGGCAGCAAGACAGAGGAGGAGGAGCAGGCTGAGGGAGGGGGCACGCAGAGGCAAAGGTCTCATGGAAGCCAGGGAGAGTGCTGCGGTAATAATGGCTAGTTCAACAACTGTGATGACTGACAACATCAGGAGCACAGTCCATTGTCCAAGGCATTGCTCTGAGCACGTCACAAGTATCAGCCTTTTGTGCTAATAGTGGAGGGTGGGTACTTTCTGGCTCCCTGTTTGTAGTTGGAAATTGAGACATAAGGATGTCAGTTTCCCAGAGTCTTACTGATAAAAGGTGGGGAGTTAGGAGAATGAAGTGAAACCCAGTGCCTTCTCAGTGCCAGCACCCGTGTGGCTCAAGCTTTTAATGTTCTCTGTCCCTACCTTACGCAAACTATTAAGATATTTAACAGAATTCATTCATTCTTCCAGCAACTATCTATTTAGTGCTGGGAACTGCTTTAAGAGCTGAAGATATCATGGTGAATGAAATAGTGAAAAAATTCTGTCCTGTGAAGCTTTCTCTCTAGTGAGCAAGGCCAACCATGAGATAAAGAAATATAATAGGTAGTATGTGGTGAGTGCCATGGTGACAGATAAAGCTGAGAGAGGAGAGAGGAAGCTGTGTGTGAAATGGGGGAGTGATTTCAGACAGCTTGGTCAGAGAAAACCTAAACAAAAGTTGACATTTCTGTAAAACCCTCAAGTGGGGGATGGGCCGTACAGCTCTCTAGGGAAAGCATCCCAGGCAGGAGGAAGGTCACTGAAAAGACAATGGGGCAAAATGTGCTCTGCATGGAAGGACCATAAGGAGGCCAGAGTGGGAGAGCCAGAGGGGACAGGAGGGAGCACCTAGGAGGGACAGGAGGGAGCATCTGGGGGGACAGGAGGGAGCACCAGGGGGATAAGAGGCATCATCTGGAGGCACAGGAGGGAGCACTGGGGGGACAGAATGGAGCACTCATGGGGGACAAGAGGGAGCATCTGGGGGAAAGGAGAGAGCCCCCAGGAGACAGGAAGGAGCACCTGGGGGGACAGGAGGGAGAAGGGAGCAAGCAGCCTGGGAAAGGAGGGCCTCCTGGTTGCAGTGAGAACTTTGACTCTCACTCTCAACCAGATGGAAAGATTTTGAATGGTTTTGAGCAGAGGATTCAAATCAACTGACTTATGCTTTAAATGGATTATTCTGGCTGCTGTGTCAAGAACAGATGACACGGAAGCAAGAAAAGAGGCAGAGGGACCTGTTGGGAAGAGATGACAGTGACATAGG
>NW_003852520.1:2412578-2414849 GCF_000181295.1 Otolemur garnettii
TTGACTTGGCCAGAACATTAACTGTGTGATTAATAAAAGTGTTGGACACTGGAAATATTTTGGCGATGTCCAGAATTTGTTCACACATTGGACATAGGATGTGAGAAAGAGAAAGAAGTCAAAGATAACTTCCAAGGTTTTAGTTTCAGAAACATGAAGAATGGAGTTGTCATTTATTGAGACCAGGAAGACTCAGGTCTGCAGGAGAGACAGGTTTCAGTAGGGGAAATGAAGAGTACTTATTTGGACTTATGAAGTTTGATGTGTTTATTAAACGTCCCTATAGAAAAGGTGGATAGGCATTTAACACAATGAGTTCAGGAAGGAGGTCCAGGGTAAAACAGGAAATCAGAGGTAATCAAGGCTGATGTGGTAGCTCACCCAGCACTCTGCCCCATATCTCAGCACTCTTGGGAGGCCCAGGCAGGTGGATTACTTGAGTGCAGGAGTTTGAGACCAGCCTGAGCAAAAAAGAGACCCCCTTCTCTACTAAAAATAGAAAGCAATATCCAGGTGTTTTGGGTGCTTGTAGTCCCAGCTACTCGGGAGGATAAGGCAGGAAGATGGCTTGAACCTAAGAATTTGAGGCTACTGTGAACTATGATGTCATGGCACTCTACCCAGAGCAACAGAGTGAAACTCTGTCTCAAAAATAAAAATAAAAAAATTAGAAGTAGTAAGAGCATGTAACATAGAATTTGAAGCTATGAGACTGGATGATACCACCAAGGAACCAAGTGTAGAAAGACAAAGGATAAGGTCCCTGTGCTTTGGACCCCGCCGGTCTCCAGGATTGGAGAAAGAAGGAAGAATGAGGGAAGGAGGCTTCCAGGGAGGGAGGCCAGGCCAGGGAGAGGTGTTGCTGCCAGATGAAGCAAGTATTTCCAGGAGGAGACCATGGTCGATGCGAGTACGTCTGGGTTTAATAACCCAGAGTCCAATCACTGGTCTCAATAAGGACGGTTTCTCAGAATGTTGGGGGGTAAATCCTGACTGCTATGTGGATTTAAGACAGAATGGGAAAAATAAAACTGGAGACATCAAGTGTAGCTGACTCTTTCAAAGCAAATTGATACAAAAGGAAGAAGAGAAATGGAGGTGTAGCTGGAGCAGTGAACCAAGGAAGGTTCTCGCTGTTGCTGTTACCGTCCGTCAGAGAAGTTCTGTGGATTTGTAGGCTGCTGGGAATAATCTAGCAGAGAAAGAAACATTGATGGTTAGATATCAGAGGGCAGAATTTCCCAACCACGTCAATGAGCAGGCAAGAGAACTAGGATCAGGTGCACAACTGAACAGGCTGACCCCAGCCAGTCCACAGATGCCTGTGCTAACAGGTTGGAAGCCTGGACACAGATTCAAGTGATTCACAGTGCACACTCATGGATGTCTCTTTATATTATTTCAGTCTTCTGCAAAACTGGAAGGTAAAATGGGAAGCAAGGCCATCAAGAGTGTGAAGGTATGAAGGTTCAAAGAGAGGAGAGAAAGTATGAAATACTCAGAACACTAGGAGGGTGGAGAAAGGAGAAAAATGGCACACAGCTTCTGTGCCGTTAAGGGCCCCCTAGGAGTGAGTGAGCGGGAGTGTGAAGTGAGGTCCCTCAGCAGGGTGGTGTGATTCTCTCCAAACCCCTCCAGCCACACCCTTATAGGTACAGAGTGACTCTCAGAGCAGTTTTCAGTGGAGTAGTAAAGAAAGAAGTCAACTTGGGATGACTTGAAGAGAAAACAGGGAGTGAAGAGGCAGGCAGGCCAGATTTAGACAACTGGTTCCTCAAGTCTTATAAAACTCAGCTCAGAAATGACGTGGGATTGTGAGGGAAACGTGGGGTCAGGAGATGAAAGAGGATCCTCTCAAAGGCAGTAACACTAGTGCTTTTTGTAGACTGATGCACTCTGGTCCCTCAGGAGAGAAGAAATTGATGACACAGAAGAGACAGCGGTTCATAGAAGGGCTAAAATCCCTCAGAAGGGGACATGAGTGCCAGAACTGAGGACACAGGTGTGAGCAGAGCTGCAGGGAAGACTGGCAGGAGATCAGGTTATCTGCTGTGAGGGCTTTTACTTCTTTCTACTTTTTAATTTATTTTTGAACTAACAAATAAAAATATCCTCTGTATTTATCATGTACAACATGTGGTTTTGAAATATGTATGTGAGGTACATCATGAAATGGCTAAATTGAGCTAATTAAGGTATATATTACATCACATACCATTTTTGTGGTTGGAACACTTAACATTTACTCTTAGCAAATTTTTTTTTTTTTTT
>NW_003852520.1:2414921-2420508 GCF_000181295.1 Otolemur garnettii
CCTCCAGCATATGGGGCCGGCACCCTACTCCTTTGAGTCACAGGTGCTGCCCTACTCTTAGCAATTTTTTTTATTACAAATTAATAGGAGGGCAAATGATTAGGTTACATTGTCTGCTTTCTCAGGCTAAGTCCAAGTTGTTATTGGGCCCTTCCCCAGGGGGTGTGCTGTAAACCTCACCCTGTGTGCACTGGGGAGAGCTCGCCACTCCCCTCCTCCCCTTTCTCCTCTCTTAACTCCTCCTCCCCCCTTTGAATTTAATGGTGTTTTTCTCTTCTGTGGGACGTAGTTGTTTATCCGTGGTTTCATATTAGTATTGAGTACATTGGAAACTTGTTTTTCCATTCTTGTGATGCTTTACTAAGAGTTCTCCAATTCCATTCAGGTTAGTATGAAAGATGTAAAGTCTCCATCTTTTTATGGCTGAACAGTACTCCATGGTGTACATGTACCACAGCTTATTAATCTATGCACGTGTTGACGGGCACTCAGGTTGACTCTTTGCCTATATTTAGAGATTTTTAAGTCTGCAGTACATTGTTATTAGTTACGGCCACCACCTATATAACAGATTTCTCAAGCTTATTTCTCTTGTATAACTGAAATTCTCTGTCCTTTGAACCATATGCCCCACTCCCACCCTGTGGCATCTACTCTTATTTGTATGAGTGCAGCTGTTTATACTCCGCTCCTCAAATATAGACCAAGTGGCCTTTGTCTCTCTGTGCCTGGTTCATTTCACTTAACATAATGTCCTCTGGTTATAGCCACATTGTCCCAAATGACAGGATTTCCTTCTCTGAGAGACTGAATAGTACTCCACTGTGTCTGAGTGCTGCACTCCCGCTGTCCACTCACCTGTCGATAGTGCTTAGTTTGACTCCACGTCTTGGCTGCTGTGAGTAGTGCTGTGGGGGACCTGGGAACACAGATATCCTGCAACATGGGGTTTCATTTCCTTTGCATGTATACCCAGATTGTGATTGCTGGGTCCTATTATCTTAAGAATTAGATGAAGGCAGTAGTTAAGAAGAGGGGAGATGAGGGAGATGAGAGGAGAGAGCAGACCTATGCAATAATTTCTGGAAGAACAGGCGAGCTCCCCAGGTGGAAGCACAGTACTGGGATTGCAGGCCATTGCCAGGGTCCATTTGAAGGTCATCATCCAGAATTTAAAGTTAAAGCAACCCGTTTAAAATTAAAGTAGTCACTCTGGGTCTGTAACAGCTATGGTGGCAGCTACTGAGAAGGTGGAGAGTTTGGGCTTGCCAGGAAAACCTACAAGTCCACAGAGCTTCCTCCATGAAAGATTATCTTTAGAACCAGGGAGAATGGCAGAAAGGGGAGTCGGGGGTGACACTGTGTGTTATTCTGACTGCTGATCCCTTTAAATGAGTTTCTGTTTTAAGAGTGTAGATGTTGATAGTACTTAATTTAATCAGTTTCTTTCAGGTTAAGAAGGCAATTAGAAATCTTAGTGCCTGCATACTGAGACAAGTTTTCATCAGAAGCTCAGGCTAACTGGCTAAGAGTATTATGGGGCAAAGGCGAGTGCCTTATTTATTCCAAAAGACAGTTATGTCCCTGCAGGGATCTTCCCTGGCTTGGTCTGATTGGGATCTGCTAGTTGCTTATCTTGAGAACTCTTCTTTCCACAAACTGTGGTTCCCTAGACTGGCCTGCAGAATCATCCCTGCTGGCACTGGGGTCAGCAGAGATTCCAGGGGCTCTTGTGGATCCTGACCTCCTCCTCTGCATAGACTCCTTTCATATAACATGGCTTCAGCCTCATTCCCAGGTTGGATCCCACCACTGCATTTAAACCCAGATGATTCATACTTCCGAGCAGTCCCCCTGTCTACTTGTAACATCCTGAATTGCCTTGTCCACGTGGGGAGCTGTTAATATTCACTCAAAGCTCCTCGAGTATCACCTCTCTAAGTCCTTCCTGTCCCTCCTCATCCTCAGCTCTCCCTCACACTTAACAACTGCCTCCACAGGCTCCCCACTCACTCTGTGATGTGTGCGTTTGTCTCACACAACAGCCCCAGTGGGGCTGTGTCAGATTTATCTCTGTGGCCCAGCACTCAGCCTTGCCTGTGACAAACAACAGCCTCAGGTCCGACTAAGTTGAGGAAAGGAACAGCTCTAGAAAGAGAGCTTCCACTGTTTTTCTAAAATCAAACCTCAAACTTATTTCAAGATCCATAGCATTGGGGGAGTCAGTGCCACAAGGTAATTAAATTTGGAGGCTCTAGTTATGGAGACCCTGACTTGACCCTTAGCTCCACCACCTTAGTCAAGGATCTCTCTGCGCCTCAGTTTCCTCACATGTTAGTGATGAACATAAGAGAAACGGCCTCACCCGAGCTGTGCAAATGAGCACGTGTAACCAGCTGGGCGGTGCTGTCAGCACTTGGCACAGAGCAGGCAATCGGCATTAGCGTGATAGTTATCATGAATCCTAACTACCAGGAGGCGCGATTCTTACTGATCTTTCTGTGTCTGTGCCCTGGTCTGGGCATCCGCAGTATTTATTTCCATAATGATTACATGTCTGCCTTGCCTCCCTTTCTTTTGCCCCTCCCCATTGCAACCATCAGTCCATAGGCAGAGGGCTGGCACCTGGTCACATCTGCCCATCTGCACTGCCTGCCTGCATCTCTAGACACTGCCTTCTTGAGCTGACCTACTATCATACTCCACCTCCTGCCTCTGCAGGAGTCCCAGCCTAACTTAGCTTCTGGCAGGCTTTCCTCCCCTGCTGTCTGAATGCAGGGCTCAGCCTCCCTGATGCTTCCTTCCCTTCTCCAGCAAATCTACAGGCCCCACATTCAGCTTTCCAGCTCTCTGGGTCTGTAATGAAGTGTTCACGCCCCTTTTCCCATCTCTGGCCATATGCACACGGTATGTTTGCTGTATACACTTTTGCTGAATAATAACTACCAGTCTCTGCCCACAAAAAGTCCTTGAATTCTTTTTTCTATAAGGGTCCCCATGTAATCACACATAGTGGATTATGTTACAATCTGTTAGTTTTAACCAAAGCCACGTAACTAGCAATCTTTCCCTCTGGCCTGGAGCTCCCAGCGGGAGAGCAAGCTGGCTGCAGTGTAGGTGCTGAAATAAACAAAGGCTTTAGCTTTTTATTCAAATAAACTTCCCAGCCAGAACTTGAGGCCAATACAGTATTTTGACTAGAACTGCTCCCAAATAATATGAGGAAATTAAGTAGATTTATAGCAGAAATAAATATATGGTAAAACGGTGAATCCTGTGTTCTAAATATTTAAATGTTTCCCAAGCCTCAAAGTTAGAAATGACCTTTACTAGTTTATTTAAAACCTTAGTCCATGGAAATGATAACGTTAGCCAAGACAAAGAGAGACCAAAAGCTGCCCTGTACAGATCATTTCTAAATAAATAAATTACCTTTAAAACAGAACTACCATGAATTAATTAAATAGGTATTTTCTTCCACATCATCAAATGTGTTAACAACTTTATATATTTTCCTTAATTTTTATTCTCATAGAATGTTGTATAAATTTGTATGGATTTAAGATAAATCAATTCATACATAATAATTATGTTCTGGTCACACAATTATATTTTATAAAAAAGACATTCCTAGACCCAAGGACCTCTGTAACCTGAAATAAAATCCTTTTTAATGTTGAAAACGCTTTTCCTACAAAACAAAACAGAGGTGGTTCCCTTTATTTCCTAAGGGGAGAAATCACAGGGCAATAAGATTATTCCAGTCACCATATTAGCTAGTGGTCAGTCAGCATGACATGGGACTGGGGGGAGGAAAATTACTGCTGGAGACATTTCCAGGGATGGCTTGCTGAACAATCACCATTCCCTTCCTCCATGTTAAAAAGCAGCAGAAAGGAGAGGGACTGAAATTTCCCTCCCAGACTTGCAAAGGACGCCTTCTGATTTGAGGGATGCAAGGAAGAGCCTCTCAGATTGCTCCTTCAGGATTGGAGTGGAGGCTCACTGCACATCTGCATTCTAGCAACCACTCCCTCCTCTAAACTGCTGTTCCCAAGTGTCTGTTACTAAATATAGCTCCTGGCTTCAGACTGACAGGAGAGCTGGCTGTGCACACCCAGCTGAATCCTCACACACTCCGAAAATGGTCAGCAGCCCACCAGCCAGTGAGGGAGGGAGGCGGGACTGCCTTTACCCTTTCCTAAGATTAACCCTTTTGTGCAAGTCAGAACGGAGGACAGATGGACCCGGCAGCTGCAGATCTGCCGCTTACAGATGAGGCTGAGCAAAATGGGCATAGCCTGGAAGCTGAGATCCAGTCTGCTGTCCAAGCGGCAGTGTTTACAGATGATCAGCATGAGATTAAGGAAGCAGGGTGATGTGAACTGCCTAAACCCCACAGGTCATTGAAATGAAACAGGATAAGATAAATAAATGCAGGAAAGGGGCAGCGCCCTAGTTACCGAGGGTGGTAGGTTCACATTCGGCCCTGGCCAAACTGCAACAACAACAGCAACAACAACAACAACAACAAAAATACTGGCATTGTGGTGGGTGCTTGTAGTCCCAGCTCCTCCAGAGGCTGAGGCAAGTGAATCGCCTAAGCCCAGGAGTTGGAGGTTGCTGTGAACTGTGATGCCACAGCACTTTACCGAGGGCAACAAAGTGAGACTCTGTCTCTAAATAAATAAATATAGGAAGGGGTGTAGGAGAGGCCAACATCTGGGCATGATGATCTGCAGCTGAGGCGTGGACCTCGGGCCATTCCTCCACAGGACTTCCTTGTGGGAGGAGCCTGTGCCCTCAGCACGTAGTCATTGTTAATTTCTCCCCTCACCTGTGTTGTTCTGGCTCAATAAAAGGCTAGTGCAGAGGTTGCCCGGGGCTACCCAGAAAGTAAGGGCTAGCCCGCCTTCCACAAGCTTGTACTTCTAATCCGCTTCTCGCCTGGTTCCTTCCTGCTAACTGAGACCAGGGCCACAGGAGCCCGACGGGTTGCCACATTTTGGCGTAAGTCGACAGGATATAGCAGGACACAACAGGACACCAGGGACACGGACCAAAGGGTTCAACACCCGGATGTAAGTGAGGCCTTTGGTAGACAGTGGAAGGAAGTCCAAAGGGAAACGCCGCTCAGGGAAAGTGGGACCTTTGGCTAATTTAGAAATTAAGAAACCGCGCTCAGAAGAAGTAAAGTATCTGAAATACTAAGCAAAGTCAGGGGTAACTTTCTGTTTGGGAAGTCGCGGGAAGTAGAACCTGAGGAGGAAAGTGATGTTCAATCGTTATCTGAAAGCGAGGATAGTGAGGTTCAGTGGGAAACTGGACCTAAGAAAAATTGGGAAGCGAGAGCATATGATATGAATGAGCAAGTAATCACCGCTATGACCACTATGGCTGAACAAATTAAACAATTGGGAGATCAGATAAATAGTCTCACCGTCAGAAATGCTAACTCAGAGCACCCAGTTTTGCCCTCAGCACCTCCCTATGTAAACGAACCACCTGTCACTTCTGTTATGCAGGCTGTATTAGAAGGGCGTGATACTGGTGACTTTGAGTGGGAAAACACTTTGGGGCTTTTTCC
>NW_003852520.1:2420658-2442602 GCF_000181295.1 Otolemur garnettii
AGAGGTCTGTTACAGGGGCTTGCACAGGAACAGCGGCTCATTCCCTCTGACTGGGATATGATAGCCAGAACTGTTCTTGAATCCGGACAGTATTTACAGTTTAAAACCTGGTGGAAGGAGGAGGCTGACCTAATGAGTCGCCAAAACCAACAGAGAGGCATCCCAGTAACATCTGAACAGCTCACTAGGTCTGGGCAGTGGCTGGGAATTCCCAATCCGCTTCAATACAATGACCTAGCCGTAGTCCAGACAAGACTGTGTTGTCTTAGGGCCTGGGAAAAGGTTCAGGCTCCTGGAGATGTCTCTAAATCTTTCATTAAAATAATGCAGTCGGGAAATGAACCTTATATGGACTTTCTAGCCCGACTAAAAACTGCAGTCGATAAGGCTGTTGCCCAGACAGAGCTGAGAGACATGCTTTTCCAAACTTTAGCGTTTGAAAATTCCAACTCGGAGTGTCAAAAAGTCCTGCAACCTTTGAGAGCACAAAACGCTCCCTTAGAGAAGTATATACGGGCATGTGCTGACATAGGGATGGAATCCTATAAGGCTAATTTACTGGCTACTGCTTTAAAAGGAAGGGGTCAGTTCATTCCCTCCCCTTACATACTAGTCCTAGGTTTCTGCTCACTAAAGCTCTTTTCACTCTTAATTTTCTCAATCTCAGCAATGATGAAAAGACCGCTGCAGAACGCCATTGGACATCTCTCATTCATGCACCATCCTCTCCAGTACAACAACCTATCTTTTATAAAAAACCAGATATGACAGAGTGGAAGCCAGGTTACATGCTGCAATGGGGTCGAGGCTTTCCCCATATTATTACAGAACATCAAGAAAAGCAGTAGCTACCAGCCCACTGGATTAAGCCTCTACATGAGCAGGAAACTTTACCAGTACCTTAAACAAGTTTATTTTCACTAACCTTTCTTCTACAGGATCTTAGTTTAGGCGATTTCATAGTGGAGAAATCCTGGATCAATCTCCTCTGCAGGAACTCGAGCTGCCTCTCCCATGTCACCGCCCAGTCTCAGCAGGAAGCAGTTAAGAGCGGTCAGCGCCCCTTTTCCCTGAAGAGGCAACAGGAGCTTCTATGCAGAGTGGGAGGATTGATATAGGATTTCATTATTTGGGGCTGTATATTAAGCCCCAGGCAAGCTTAGGAGGCACCGTCTAAACCTTGGATAATTAGGACAACAAAGACCTTGAACAGGCTTTAAGGTAAAGGTTATTATGGTATCGGCAAGGTAAGAGAATTTCACTTGTTGGGTTCGTTTCTATTTCATGGGCACCTGATATTTACTTAAAGTTATACTGCTTTTTGGAAAGGGTCTGAGTTTGCAGCCCTTTCTCTACCTAAGCTTTGGGTGATGCTTAATACTTCCCATGGAAGCGTCATGAGCCCTATGGGTCAGCCCGTAGCACATAGTTGAGTGGTGATTAGCACATAGGGGACAAGTTTTCCCCCATGCCTAGTTTGGCTAAAATGAGTTTCTTTTATGTCCAAATTAGCTCCGATGCTGTATTTTTGTCATGCTTCTGTGCCCTTTTGTTTCTTTTACTCAACAGAAAGCTCCTCGGCAAGAATGGCAGAAACAACCAACAACAGACCTCCCCTGCCTCTTCAAAAATGTCTTTAATACACTAGGGGGGGGAAGTGTAGGAGACGCCAACATCACAGCAAGACGATCTGCAGCTGAGGCGTTTCCTTGTGGGAGGAGCCCGTGCCCTCAGCACTTAGTCATTGTTAATTTCTCCCCTCATCTGTGTTGTTCTGGCTCAATAAAAGGTTGGTGCGGAGGTTGCCCGGGGCTACCCGGAAAGTAAGGGCTAGCAGGCCTTCCACAAGCTTGTACTGCGCTAACCGAGACCAGGGCTACAGGAGCCCGACGGTTCGCAACAAAGGGGTATTCTTAGAGGGTGGAAAGGCAGTAGAGGAGAACAGCCAGGAGATGACCACGTGCCACCCTCCCTGCAGGCCAATGTCTTTCTGTGGGGGCAGCTGCTGCCCCAGGCAGAGAGGAAGGCAGGGGTCCTTGCTGGCTCCAGAAGGAGACCCTGAGAGACAGCAGGGACTGAGTCCCAGGCGCACTCATATTCTTCCTAGCCTTCCCATCCTAAGGACTGGGCCCAGCCTGTTTCAGAGTGTTTATCCAAGGCAGAAGGAGGGAAAGCCCTCAGTTCAGCAATTAATAAGCAGTTAATGACTTGCTAATGTGTTGGGGTGAAATACTAAAATCCTCTTCCTTCCTGGGGGCTGAGGTGTCAGAGAGAAAGGAAAGCTACTATGGGAGGCAGCTTCCCAGCGAGAGGGCTGCTGGGTGGGTGAGCTTTCTGAGTCAGGGTGATGCGTGATGAGAGAAGTCAGGGTTCAAGACACACAGCACGCAGGCTTTCGCTGCCGCTTCTCAGTGCTCTGTGGGCTTCCGTAATTTGGTAGGAAGGTTCTGAGTGCTTGGGAAGAGGGGCAGGGCTCTTTGTAAATGGTATCAAGGATTTATTCCCTGTGGGAGGCAAATGTGGGGACTCCTGGATGTGGGCCTGGCCCCACTCCTCACTGCAGGCCCACAGTGCTGCATTAGAAAAACCACTTTGCCCATTTTAACCCAGGCCAGAGTGCCCAAGAAGCATAGCAGAGGTGGCTGTAAATCAGAAGTGACACAGAAGTAGGACTTGTTTGTGTTAAAAAATATGAAGTCACACTGTCGCATATTGTCCTTCCTCATGAGATGTGGTTGTGGACATGGGTCTCCTGACTGTCCAGCCCCACCCACAGCATCTGCTCTACTTCATCAAGGCCCCTCTCAGGGGACCAAGGAGCTCCACTATGTGTCTGGGGTGATTTTCAAGTGGGACAGTTAGAGGGGAGCTCAGCAAAGTCTCAGGTGCAAACAGGTATCCATGCACTGAGGGCTGGACCCACACAGTTGTGGCAAGAAGCCTCACTCCTGACACAAGGGAGACCCACCTCACTGGCTCTGCCTGGGTAATCAGAAAGAAGGAAAGACCACCACCTGAGACTTCGGCTTTGCTTCCCTGTGGACCCTGGCCATGGACTGTCTACTGCCACCTCTTCTCCTAGAAACCCAGGGCCAGCCCCTCAAAGTCCCATCCCACCTCAGTTTCTCTGTCTCCCCAGGGAGGGCGGACAGGATGTTCTGCCCACAGCCCTCTCACTCACATGGTCTTCCTCTGCGTTGGTCAGAAGTCGGACGCTCGAGTCCCCTCAGAGCCTTTGCTCTTAATCTAAATGAATCTCATTAGTTAATAATAAAAACGTAATTAACCATTTATTTCCCTTGTTTTTGAACACGGCAGCCCTAATCTTCCTTGTATCAAGGTGCGAGCCTCTGACAGCCATGAGAAGAGTTAGGAAATGTAGGGAAGGAAGATAATCAGAGAAATTAATATGTAAGGTCAGATCTCACGCCAGCTGAACTATGTAACAGACGCTATTACAGAAAGAGTGTCCAACTGGCAGGAAAGGAACACCAAGCAAGTTAAAAGCATTACTTCATTTTAGATAAAACATAGACTCTAAAAAATGCTTTCTCAGAACTTCATCACTGCCTGCACTTGTAGCCCAAATGAAATGATCACAAGGTGGTGGAGGGGTGGAGGGAGGACACCCTGGAGCTCTTCCTGTGGTCAAGTTTACTTCTCTAGTTCATGACCTTGGTGCTGTAGCTTAGCTCTCAGCCCCAGCTTGCTCCCCCCCCCACAGCTGAGGCCGAGACCTGCAGCAAAGGTGGGCACTGCTCTGTGCTTCACGTCTCATTGGTGCCCGGCCCTAACAAAAATGTGGACCACAGACCCAGCATGCTCATGTGCACAAATAGTTTATATCGGAAGTTAGCATTGACCAACAAGATTCATCCACTTCTTTAACAATTTTATTTTGAGGTCTGCTGTATGTCACTCTGTCATAGCTGAGAGAGATACCAGAGTGACTAACGGGTTCCTACTCTTTGGAGCTTCCAGTGGGGAAAATAGACTGCCTGAAAAATTTTTCAATACTGCTTTTCATCACTTTGAAGGAAATCAGCAAGGCGATCTTAAGAGGAAGAGAACGCCTGAAATGGAGAATAGGGACACTGAGAAAGTGTGGTCTGAGGAGAAAGACCTCAGTGAGAAGGGGACTCTGGGAGTTAAGACAGGCCACAAGCACAGGGTCCTGCTGAAAGAACCTATATCGGGTGTTGAGGAACAGAAATAGTGGGTGTCTTGAGTCTAGAAAATCAAACAGGGAAAGAGATACCAGGTCAGTAGGGAGGGACCAGAAAAGGGCACAGACAAGGTAAAATTTTAACTCTAATTTTAATGGGAGAGGGTAGAAGAGATTTTATCAGGTACAACATATGCTCTGAATCATAGGTTAGTGACAGTTGCCAAATTGAACTGTAATAACTAATGACTACAGCTTTATCATTGATGATAGTGTGTATCTGGGTGTCTGTGCATCATCTTAGCATCACGTGAGACCCTTGTGATTTCACCCTCTTAAGTTTTTTCTTTTCTCTCTCTTTTTCTTCCCTTTCTTTTTCCAGGCAGCTCCCAAACCAGAATAGGTTCAGAGAGGCTCTCTAAAGTTTGAAAATTTTACATCACCAGGAAGCCATATCATTTCAGGAGTTGACCCCGTCACAGAACAAGAGGTAGGAAAATGCTTTTCTTGTCCTTTTGGATCAGGAACAAACAAAGATCTTCCACTCTGATTATATCCAAGAAAGCCCTTGGCACCAACCCAGATAGAAGAACTTACCCATCACATTGTAGAGAAGACCTGTTACCTTGACCTTGGTACCAGATTCTAGAATGCTAACCTTGTAAAGACAAGAAAGTTTCCTATTTCAGACATAAGGCCTAGAAATGGACTGCTGATAAAACAACACGTCCAGAATAGGATGATTTCAGCAGCTGCAGATGGACTTTCCCCCATCTGCTCGTGGCCACTGTCAGGCAGCTGTTTTAATAGCTTCTGATACGGTAGCTTGTCAGCACAAAGGTAAAAATATCTATCCTGGATTCTCACCTACCAGACTCTTACTTTATTACTAGTGAGTTAGAGGATGGGTTCAGGGGACCAAGTGCTTTTAATCTGGATAGATTGAAGATATACTTTTTGTGGATTAAGATCTTCTCTTTGAGGTTGACCACTTAAATTTCAAGTGCTACAGATGAAGAATGATGTGCTTCCCAAGCCATTGTGAGTCCTGAAGGGTCTCAATAAAACACCACTTAATATTCATGAGCTTTTTCATGCGTGCCCTCTTTAATCTCAGGCTACAGAGAGGGTTAGAGGGAGGTGCGCAGGAAGCACTCTCCGATGAACAGAGGCATAGATCTCAAAGCTAATTAGTGATGCTAGTCAGCCTCAAGATGAGCTGACATGCCTTTGTTGGGGTTTGAGTTGGTAAAGCCAGTGGATCAATCTCAGTTTAAAGATTGCTTCTCTTTGTTCACATATGGAACACAAAAGCCAAGAATTCCTCCTAGGAAACAGCAAAGAAATCTGTTTTTTTAAAAGGTGGTGAAGATATATACGATGACCGCTCTCACAATAAACATTAGCTGAACATGACACTTCGTAAACACTGATTCATTGGTTTGGTTTGTGTGAATGTGTGTCTTTGGCAAAATTTTTGAGGACTGTTTTTCTTTTTTTCCAAGGGGGAATAAAACACTCTCTGCAAAGGCCAAGGAAACTATTTTAGCCGAGAAAGGAAGTGGTATGGCTGGTAACGTAGCCCATGAGATAATCACAGCCAGAGCCAGAAAACACAATCACTAGAAAGGCCTCAGCAGGAGCCAGGCTATGCCGAGAGCCTCCCAGGACAGGACACAGCTTGGAGGACCTGAGTTTCTTTAGGAAAGAAAACCATTAGGCAGGAATAAGAAAATCATGGACAGATCCTAAAATGGAATAGAAGAGGAAACTCTTTTGGGTTTACTTAGAGAGAAAAGTAAACTTTTTAAAATTATTTTTTTACCATAAAAGATTATACAAAATAAAGCCTTAAAGGAGAGAGGAGACCACAGCCACCAGACTCACAGTCAAATGAAGCATTTACAGGCCACTCACTGAAATAGATTAAATTAAAAGCCATTGATTTAATTAGATCACCTTAGCATTTTGCTCAGGAAGACCATTTACCAAGTGTGACATTGCTCAATATTTGGCTGTTATGACTGAAGGAAGAAAGGAGGAATCAATTGTCGAAAGAAGCGTCAGGCCGTGCACAGAGACGAGGCATCCGCCGGGACAAGCAGGTGTGTATTAGGGGTGGTCATGGTGCTCTCGCTTCGCATTGGGGCACCACAGATTCCCTTCCCTGACTCTGTCTGTCCTGTTCTGTGCTCCAGACGCTGATTCTTACAAACTGCTCAGGCTCCCGGTCCTTCTGGCTGGGTCTGAGACCAGAGAGACAGTAGTCTTTTGGCAGTAGAGACCTGTCTGGGTGTTTCTTCTCTACTCTACTCCCCACCTCCCCTGCTGAGCCACTGCCCACGACTCCACTCCCCACTCCCACTGCTAAGCCAGGACTCCAGTTCCCAGTGGGCTCTGGAAACACAGTTCCCTTCCCCACCTCTCAGCTCTGCAGGTGGTGAATAGCTTTGTGTCCTTGCTAATCTCTGGGTGCCTCACCACATCCCATCACCCTACGCACACCTTCCACAGCAACTCTTCTCACTTGCCCCCTTCTCCTCACTTACACCTCTAGAACTGAACTGTTCTTCTGCCAGGACACTGACTAATATAGTCCTGAATATATTATCATTAAAAAAGAATAGAAGAGTACAACTGCACTCTAAGGTAAATGGCTGCAGTAAGTCATTGGTACTTTATTTAGATTCAATACCCTAATGTGAAAATAATGAGACACTAGTACAGTGCCCTGACCGGCAGCCCATTGTCCCCTTCAGTTATTCAGCAGAAGCCCTTGGTCTTTATGTGGGCATTATGGGGGCTCTGGGCCAGAGTCCCCAAATTTCCACTGTGAGATTTACATTACTGGAAACCCAGGAGGAAGGAACAGAGCAGCAAAGGTCAGCTGTGACTGGTGTGAAGAGACTTTATTACTCTAGAAATGTTCCCCCAAAGAACCACTTATAAAGGAATGGAAACATTTTATTTTTGTTTTTCTCCCTGGCTATGGGAAGGTGTCCAAGACAAAAGAAAGACAAAGAAGAGCTGGAGAGGAAAGAGGAGAGGAGAGAAAAGGAGATGGAAGGGGAGAGGGGAAGGGAGGGGATTGAAGGAGAGGAGACGGGAGGGGAGAGGAGGCAAGGCAGGGCAGGCACTAAGAGAGGAGATGAAAAAAGGGAAAAAAAGGTTAACATGGGGGATTGGAGATCTGCTAATTCTTTCTGAAATTCCAGTCACGGCTAAAGTAATTCTGTTTTTAGAAAACTGAATCATTTTACTTGCAGAATGAATGTCAAGATTTTTGCTTTGAAAAAAAGGGCCAGCCTACATAGATACTTCATTTACAACCTGGAGATCAGAGGCCTTTCCTGAACATTCTCTCTAAAATATTCACCCCTACCCTCCAGCCCTGACCTTAATTCTTTTCTCAAGTCACTTAGCACTGCACGAGGTTATCTGACAGTATTCATTTGTGTGTTCATTGTTGGCCAGCTGTGCTGTGTGCCAGTTCTCCAGTGCCCGGTGAGGAGTGTTCATGGGACCAGGGGGCCAGCAAAACAAGCCAACTGCAGCAATGATTTCCCCAGAAAGGTAGGTGGGTAAGTGGTGTTGACCAAACAGCTGTGATTACCTTGTGTCTCAGGAGGTCTGAACTGGGGACATTTACTTATTCAAAAGCGATTCTCCCCCAAAATCACTTTTTGTGAGAACCTGGTTCAGAGTTTATTCACATGCGGTTAGTGGCAGAGAAGAATGAAGTATCTCTTTTGTCTTCCTGGGTGCTGTGTTTTCTTCCCATGAAATGAAAAAAGCAAAGACTCCAGATGGAGAGCCTCAAGTTGTCGGCACATTTTCTTTTAAAACTCGCCTGGAATTTGTATTGGTGATGTAGAGTTCGGTGCAGACCGAGAAGAGAGTAATCTATCTTATCGCTTTAATTTCAAGCTTCAGAGATGCCTAGCTCTGTTGTTCAAAGAGTTTTATTAAAAATTTGTGAGGAGGGAGGAGCAGGAGTCTCTGTGAGCCTGTCTGATTTCATTACCTCTGACCGAGCACACAAGTGGAGCAGAAGGAAGCACACAAGTGGAAGGCTATGGACGGCCACTCCCAGCACCGTGGTCCCGCAAGGCCTCTGCCACCCCTAGGACTGATCATAGATGGCCTGATCTGTTGGGATCTATCTCAGTCCATTGCTTAGAACAGAATACCTGAAATTGGGTGATTTACAAAGAAATGAATTTAGTTATTTCTTATAGTCATGGAGACAGAGAAGACCAAGGTCCTGGGGCCACATCTGGTCAGAGCCTGCTCACTGGTGGGAACTCTCGCAGGGTCCCCAGCTGGGGCAAGTCCTGATGTGGTACAGGGAATCACATGGCCGCAGGCCTGCTCTCTCTGATTTCTCTACTTACAAAGGCAGCCTGTCTGCTCCCATTGTAATCCACTAATCCATTAACCGATTAATCCATTCATGGATTAATTCATTATGAGCCAAACATCTCTTAAGGTCCCCACCTCTCAATATTGCCACATTGGGGGTCAGTTTCACCAGGAACTTTGGAAAGGATACTCAAATCCTAGTGGGATTTCTCATAAACCCTGGACTGCAGTACACAAGCTGGTGGATACATCTTGCTCCTTAAACCGCCAGCATTCTAGTCACAGACACACACCCGCGGACCCCCAACCTTCAGCTTGTTCCATGCAGTAGTGTGGCTTTTCCCATTGCTCCTCTCTCTGGCAGAACTGCACACTGACTGGTGGCTTCCCTGTAAGTCCAGATGGAGCAAGAGCGAGCTGCCCATGTCCCTCTGCCAGCTTCAAAGCACAGCCTGAATTCAGCTTTCCACAAAGGCATTCGGACTGCAGCTCAGGCAAGGTGAGAATCATCCAAAGTCTGCATACCGCCTCACAGTCCCCAAAGCAGGGATCAGCCTGACGGCTTCCACTAGCATGGAGGTTCTGTGGACAGGGCAGGAGGCCTCCGCCTGGCCCACAGGAAAGACAGTGGGCTGTATGAAGGAGGTCAGCTCAGCCCAGCCCTCTACCCTCTTCCCCACCTGTGTGGGAGCCAAGAGGGGTTTCTAGCCACAAGAGTGGACCTGCAGAAAGATGCCCAATGGAGTCTTATTAAAAAATTGGATGACTTAAGTTGTGAGAGGGAGTTTGCTGGCAATGATGAATGGGCAAGGAGAGAGGCCTGGACGGGCAGTCTGGGTTCAAACCGAGCCTTTCTAAGCCCCTAGATACATGGTAGGATCAACTGAGAGCTTGTTAAAAATGTCACTGCTGCCAAGCACAGTGATCCCGCCTGTGATCCCAGCACTCTGGGAGGCCGAAGCAGGCAGATCACCTGAGCTCAGGAGTTCGAGACCAGCCTGAGCAAGAGTGAGACCTCGCCTATAAAAAACAGCCAGGCATTGTGGTGGGCACCTATAGTCCCAGCTACTCAGAAGCTGAGAGAAGAGGATCACTTGAGCTCAAGAGTTTGAGGTTGCAGTGAGCTGTGACACCACTGCACTCTACCAAGGGCAACAAAGTGAGCCTCTGTCTCAAAAAAATAAAAAAATAAAAATGTCAGTGACTGGGCACAACCTCCAAAACAATTAAAATAGAGTCTAGTCAGAATCTCTGCTACCACCTGAAAATCCTAGTGGAATATATAATAAAGGTTCACATGTATAAAAAAGTTGGGTAACACCTTAAATGCAGAAAATGCAAAGCTAATATAGAGGATGAGTTTTATTGGTTCCCCTGGTCACACTACATGCTCAGAGGGGTGAGGGTGACATTGCCAGAACCTAAGAGTTCACAGCCAAAGAGGAGAGGTAGAGCTGGGGTGACTCAGGACTGGGGGGGTTGCCCCCACTGCTCAGGCCCTGCTCCATTTCTGTCTTGGGATCACTGAGAAACCCAGGGCTGTGTAAACTATCTCACACACCTAAGGCCACCTGCCTTTGGTTGATTGTTGAGATTATACTCACCACCAAAAATGAAAAGATTACCCCCACCCCAACCAACAGACCTCCCACCTAATCTAAGACATCTACCCTTGCTTGTTTTCACCTACTCCTCTGCTGCTCACGAGAGAAAGGACGGCTCTTCTGTCTCCCGTGTCCGGGGCCGCGTGAGACTTACCAGTGGCACTGACTTGTACTCAGGACATCCCTGCTGCCCCATCCAGCTGGGTGTGCAGTGCACTGTCATATGCCCAAGGAGACAGCCCTGGGCTGAGGACCATGAGAGGGGCACAGAAGCACACACCACAGTCACAAAACTGCAAACGACTGAATTCATAGCAACACACACACGCAGGGCAAGCCTCAACCTGGCCAAGAAGGAGAACGACAGCAACCAGGAATCCAGGAGAATGACCCATTAAACCTTGATACTGATCAAATGGTTCCATGTAACTGTGATTTTCACTGCTTCTCCCTTAGCCCACGAAATAATATTTTCTTTGTACATTCAGTACCAGGGTTCGGTGTTCTGTCTCGTTGCTGGTGTTAACAGACAGATAGGTGTCCTCCAGTCTCGTTCTCAAGTTACATATTAGTATTTATAAGTCACACACATTTTTTCAAAAATGTCTTGCTACAAGATAGCAGCTCAGAGGAGGCAAAGCTGAAGCCTCCAAAGGTCACACTGCTCATCTCTGAGGGTTCTCACCATGGCCATTATTATGTATTTGGTTCCTCTGCCCACGGTCAGCACTGTCTTCACCACTATTTAACCATTGTCTGGAGAGCATTGTTCGAGAGACTTGGGGGCCCCCCAATCCGAGGAGGGGTGGCACAATCTCAAAAATGCCACTCTCCATAGCTCCCCAGAAGCCTTAAGAAGGTGACTTCAAAAGGGAGACGTGACTGTGCTTCTTTTGGGCAGTGCCTGTGCTCAGTGGGTAGGGCACCGGCCCCGTATATGGAGGATGGCGGGTCCCAACCCGGCCCTTGTCAAACTGCAACAAAAAATAGCTGGGCACTGTGGCAGGCACCTGTAGTCCCAGCTACTCGGGAGGCTGAGGCAAGAGGATTATCTAAGCCCAAGAGCTGGAGGTTGCTGTGAGCTATGATGTCATAGCACTCTATTGAGGGTAACAAAGTGACACTTTGTCTCTAAAAAGAAGAGAAAAAGAAAGGAAGACTTTGTGATTTTTTTTTAATTTTTTGTATTGTTTCAGGTTAATTGAGGTTACAAAGAATTAGGTTACAATGTTTACATTTTTTAGGTAGAGTCCCTCTTATAACTGCGTCCCTCCCCCAAGAGGTGTGTCATACACTAACATTGTGCCCATTAAGTGGGAGCACACCCTTTCCCCTCCATTGTTCCCCCACCCCACTCCTTGAATTGATTTGATTTTTTCTCTTATGTGGGCTGTGTCAGATCATCTACAGGCTTCATATCAGAATTAAGTACACTGGATTCTTGCTTCTCCATATTGTGATGCTTTACTAAGAGGAATGTGTTCCACCTCCATCCAGGTTAATACAAAAGATGTAAAGTCTCCGTCTTTTTATGGCTGAATAGTATGCTATGGTGTACACATACCACAGCTTGTTAATCCATTCCTGGGTCGGTGGGCATTTAGGTTGTTTCCAAATCTTGACAATTGTAAATTGAGCTGTGATTAACAGTCTAGTGCAAATGTCCTTATGATAAAATGATTTTTTTCTTCTGAGTAAATGCCTAATAATGGGATTGTAGGATCAAATGGGAGGTCTAATTTAGTTCTTCGAGGATTCCCCATGCTTCCTTTCAGAGAGGCTGTATTAGTTTGCAGTCCCACTAGGAGTGTGAAGTGTTCCCTTGTCTCCACACCCACGCTGGCCTCTGCAGCTTTGAGACTTTGTGACATGGGCCATTCTCACTGGGGTTTCGTGATATCTCAGGGTGATTGTGATTTGCACTTCTCTGACAATCAGGGACAATAAGCATTTTTTCAAATGTTTGTTAACCATTCATCATACTCCATGAGAGAAGATTCTGTTCACATCTCGTGCCCAGTGGTATGTGATTTGTTTTTTATCTCTCATTTTCATGAGACCCCAGCGCATGTCACAATTCACTGTTAGCTCATTAGCCCTGTCAAGGGCAGGGAGACCAAATGAGGAAAGAAATCATGGGAGATCAGTAGAAGGCAGAGTCTGCAGGCGGTGGGGAGTCAACTGACCCCCTGCCCCTCCCCCTTTGGTTCTTTAGATATGTTATCATCACTTCTTACCCTCAGACTCAATGTCCCTTTTTCTAGAACATGAGATTCTACTGTTTGTATAATGGGACCATACGTTTGATGTCTGATCTTCCTGAAAGTGGGGGTTTCAGCCCATTGGCCACTTCAGGGGACTCACAGAGATCTACTCCACTGTCAGTCATAACCAGGGTCTGACTTGGGCAACAGCGGAACCCAGGACCTCTTTTTAAAAAAATATACTTCCCCTGAACAAAAAGAAGTTCCTCCTTTGGAAACTGACTTCCAAACAGAAGTGATGGTTGAGCTCTTGTTTTCCTAGGGAGATTTTACATTTACCTCCTCTCTGGAAAGATAATAGAACCTGGATCAGAGAGGTCGCGTCTCAGCCCTCCCTGCACTCTCCATCACCCCACAGGCCCCTGCATTCCACCTCTTCACCCTGAAGGGTATCCCTTTCCTTCAGCACACACAGGGGAGACTGATATCGCCTAAGAGGACTTGCAAAACTAGAGGACAGAGTTGGCAGCCATGGCCACAGCACAGTCCACACGGAGCGTGTGCAGACCTGCCTCCAAGGTGGAAATTCAGGCCAACTCAAATATTTCCCCAACACCTCTCAGAGCCAACTGCTGGGCCTCGTGCACTTAAGGGGTAAACACTGCAGTCCTTAACCCAGGGATATCTTTAAACCGCCATGCTGTCAGTGCTCCAGGTAGATTTATGTAAAAAGACCAACACTTCACAGATCTCTAGTTACTACTAGGTCTCTGAGATTTTCAGTTTTATGCAAAAAACCCCGTTCCATAGCCGTGCCATTGGGTGCAGTCGTTAATAGTTGGAACCCAAACAATGTACAAGCTCTTACACAATTGGATCTGGTGCATAGTAAGCACTATAAAATGAGAACGAGATGAATGTAGAATGAATGATGTGATTTTTAGATGAAAATGACCTTCCAGCACTGAGGAAAAGAACGACGAGAGCTCTCCCTGGGTGTTGGCAAGCTCTGCTTTCCAGAAGAAACTTCCAAGCATCTATATTTAGGATGACATTCCTTCCAGATTTTCCAAAAGAGTTTCAATTTCGATTAATTTCCTTTCCTGTTGCCATAAATACCATACTGGGTACCCTGTATTCTTAGTTTACAGTCACCATAATTAAAACTTGCAGCAATTTTTGGTGTATATTCAGGTCTGTTAGACAAAAAAAGAGCTTCCTGTTAGCTCTCATTTTTAGAATGTAAGCATGTCTCTCTCTGTATGTATATGAGTGTGTGTGTGTGTCTCGTGTCTATAATCTCAGCACGTTAGGAGGCTAAGGAGGGAGGATCATTTTAGGCCGGGAGTTTGAGACCACCCTAGGTAAAACAGTGACACCCCATCTTTACAAAACAAGTTGGCACATGCCTGTAGTCCTAGCCACTGAGAGGCTGAGGGGAGAACCGCTTGAGTGCAGTGAGTGGTGGTGATGCCACTGCATCCAGCACCCTGCGGAACAGAACAAAATGCACTATGCCAAATCAGTGTCACCAAAGTTGTGATATGGTTTACATGCAGATTTAACAATTCAACACTTTAAAGCCCCACTATACTGTAATAAAATTGTGTTATTTACATGAAATGTATAGAATCCTATGTGTGCACAGATATACACTCACCCCCATGAGTGGAGTGATTTCTTCCAGAGCTGTCAGTTCAGTGATGCATTAGCATATTTTTGGTCATGTCCATGGAGCCCCGTTTCTGGCTGGCTAGAAGTTCACTGGGATTGAAAGGTCATTCTGTGGAGCATGCCCAGAAATGATACCAGAGAATGGAGGAATTCAGGCTGCACTTCACGAAGGAGAGAGCTCCCTGGGAAGGCCCAGGTGGTGTTAGCGCTGAGGTAAGTCAGAGATTTGTTTTTATTAGGGGCCATAGGATGTGGAAGAATTCCACAGCTTGCTGGAGGATTCTGGTGAGCTAGGGTCCTTTGGTGAAAATTTCTGGGGTGGGGTAAGTGGTCTTTATTCTATGAGGAGGAGGGATTTGTGCAGGGAGCATTAGGCCCACAAGAGGGATCATATGAAATGTCTAAATGGAAGACACCTGGAGTTGTTGGCACTGTTACCTTCTGGCCTTAGGGTAAATGCTCACAAACTGGCCCTGAAAGTTAGCACTGTCCAAGCAGACCACCCCATCTAAGAGGCAACAGCACATTCCCAGAGGCAGGTGGAAGCCTTGCCTGACCTCTGGCTTTGCCTGTCCTTAATTTGGGCATAGTCTGAGAAGAGCTGGGAAAAACCCTATTGCCTAGAAGCAATTTCACTGGCTGGAACATTTTTTAAAAACTAACTTCAGTGTTGCTAGAGCCTCCAACATGGGCTCTCTTTCCCACAGTGGCTTTAAAGACAACAAGAGAAAAAACTCCAGCAGAATCAGGTTTCACAACCCCCAGCTGCTCCCAGCCACTGCTGGGGGCTTCCTGGCCTGGGGAAGAGGAGGCCACTCTCCAGACCTGCAGGAGGAGAGCTTGGGAAAGGCAGGAGGACCCTTCCCATGCGGGTGCTCATCATCGCAGCTTTGAAGAAGATGCTGGGGTGAGTTTAGGGAAGTTTTAGAACCCAGCGTTGGAAAGTCTTATTTCCATGTGTGTTCACATTTGCAACCAGCATCCTCACGGCACTTAGTAGAGTTGCACAAAGAAAGGTTCCTGCTAAATTAAGGAAAGGAACTAGAAATGGCAACAGGTTGTAAATCATACTTAGGAATTGCTCCACACCAGCAGGGATTGGTGATAGTTTCACTGAGATCTTCTCTTCATTGTAAAGGACACCCTTTCCCCAAGATTCTGTCCTTACTAGAGGCCGTTCAGGGTCTGAATCAACTGTGCACCTCATCCCCAACCCTCCATCAATTTTACTGATTGAAGAATGGAGAGCATGGAAGGCAGGGGATTCAGTTCATTGTCTCAGGTCCACTGCCCCATGGAGCAGTGAAGTCTGCAGAACAAACGGACTGGCCACGCAGCTTGTGCCCTGAGCTTTCTCTCCCCTGCCCGCCTGCTGAACGCAGCGATAGATAGCAGTTTCATAAGGAGAGCCCTGGTGTTAAACGCCTTTTCTACATTAGCGTATTTACTCTGCTCAATTCCTGAGAGGTTTACAGTGTTCCCCTCCTTTTGCAGGTAAAAAGCTGAGGCTTAGAAGGAGCCTCATCCAGGGTCATGCAGCTCACGTCGGTGAAGACGGGGTTCAGACCCAAGCTGCCTAACTCCAAAGGCCAAGGTGACAGAAAGGGAAATCCACATTAAAATTCTCACAGTATTTTCTACTCACTCCAGTCATTTGAGCCTTAACATAGCCTAAAATGTGTCAGTTATCATTTCAAGTTTTATAGTCCCACTAAGATTTCAAATTCCTTGAGGTTAAAGACTGAAGTTTCCGCTTGGTATTCTTCAAAGTGCCTAATATATGTACACAAAGTAGGTGATTAATTAACATGTACATTAATAAATCTAAAGGAGAGGAGTTAAATTACTAATTATCAGGTGAGTTGAAGAAAAGAAATGACCTTACCAAAGTAAAAGAAGGGTCTATCGTCCCCATTTCCCAGGATATGGATCATTTTAAGAGGCAAATTCCAGGTCTATCTCAAACTCCAAGGGAAGGAAGCATCACAGTCAGCTTAATTACCTTTGTCAAATAGCTACACTGAGAATGAAGGGCAGCAGAAGCCCCTAACAGCACCCTGAATGTGTCAGTGGGAAGTGATTTCAGCAGAGCTCCCGTATAAATCAAGCTTGGCTCTCCAAAGCCCTGGATTCTGCAACTTCAGAGGCTCATCCTTTTAATCTGTCCTCTCTCTCCTGAGGGCTTAGAATTTGTGCAGTGGCTGGAGGGCAGAGGAGTCACAGCGGCTCAGCCCTGGTGTCTGTGTGAGCAGAAGAGGAGCTGCCAGCATCAGGATGAGGAGATAAGCCGCAGAATCCTTTGAGCAAAGCCCCTCGAGGCAGAGAGGCCACATATTCAGGTCTGGGGGTGTGGGCAGATTCCACTCAGCTCAGAGAGAAGGCGAAGCTCCCTTCTTGCCAGAGCCTCAAGAAAGCCAGGTCACGGGGCCTCGTTGCCTTTCCTCCAGCGGGGCGGCATTGCCCACACTGCCCTCCCCCCACACACGGCGGCCCGAGCTGTATTCAACTTCCCCTTCCTGGCCTTTTTCAAAATACTCCCATACAAGACTGGACACTGGCGGCATCTCCCCTCCTGGATGCGGCTGCACACAAGTCCGTATAAAGTGAGGAGAGCAGCACAGGTCTGTTAAGGTGAGCACCCCCCTGGCCCTCCGTTCTCTTAGGTTTGGCAGTACTGACACCTAGATTCTGCTCCTTCTTATTCACATGTACAAACGGGATGTGCCGTCCTGTAAGATATATTTCTGAGGACTGGGTGGAGGACTCACTTTCTTTTCAACGTTTGTCTGGCCCCATTTTGGGCTGTCATCTGTGGCCCTTCCAGACCTGTGTCCCTGCCAGCAAGGTCTCAGCCAGCAGTGCCCATCTGTGACCACAGCCCAGGGAGGGAGGGCTGCTCCTTCCTTGGGGGACACCAAAGCCCACCTCCACGTGCAGGTTTTCCCAGTGTAATGGGACAAGCTTCCATCCAGAGCCTGATGCTGAGTCTGCTATTTGGAAAATGAAAATATTTTGCTTCTAACTCTCACTACCATCTGCTTATGACCTTCATCCCCATCTATGTGTGAACTCGAAACCGTCCTTGGAGTGTTTGGGTCTTTATGAACTTTCATGACATCACCTTCTTCTTGGAATGGTTTGAACAGCTAAGAGCCTCTGTTACTAGCTGTTTATTACACAAGCACTGTCCACTTTTTTGGGGGGCCGGGGCTGGGTTGAACCCACCACCTCCGGCATATGGGGCCAGCGCCCTACTCCTTTGAGCCACAGGCACCACCCCTGTCCACTTTTTTTAAGGGCTACAGTAGTGTGTCATGTCCAGGCTTCCACGGTGAAGACCAAGAAAAAGAAAGACCAGGATCGGGATCAGAAATTAAAATATAATAACTGTGTATACCGTGGAGTACTATTCAGCCATAAAAAATATGGAGACTTTATATCTTTTATATTTACCTGGATGGAGTTGGAACACATTCTTCTTAGTAGAGTATCTCAAGAGTCAGGGAAAAAAGTATACAGTGTATTCATTACTATAATGAAACCAATATATAAACACTTAAACACTCATATGAATGGTAAAACACAAATATAGTCTAGTAAGGATGAGAAGAGAGTGGGGAGGGGAAAGGGGAGGGCGATTTGTGGGAGGAGCGAGGACACTTGGTGGGATCTCACCTAATGTGCATGAGGCAAGAGTGTATTTCAAAATAACTAAGAGTAAGTTTTAAATGTCTGACCACAAAAAACAAGTGAGTGAGGTGATGGCTGTGTCAGTTTGATTTAGGCATTCTACACTGTGTATCAAATCATCACACTGTACCCCCAGAAATGTATATAGTTATGATTTTAATTAAAAATTAATTTAAAAGAACTTAATAACAAACCCACAGAATTCATTACATCTTTCAGAACACAACTGGGAAGAATGAAAAAAAAATTATGCACTTTATCAAAGAAACCAAATGGAAAATGTAATACCCAATTTGTTTATGATAATATTTCCAGATAACACAGCAAAAGAGGAAGAACCCTATTTAAGAAGTGGTAAAACCCATAAGAATTTTAAAACATCTGAAGATGTTTGGTGATGCTATCTCCAGGAAGAAATGAGACCCTGAGCAATGTGGTAATGATATTGAGATATTAATAAAGTAGAGTGAGCTTAAAAGCAGGTGTCAAACACAAATATTCAGTTCTGGATACCGAGCACCTTAGCAATGAGAGCCATAGAAGAGATTTTCAGTTTAGAGCTGGCATAGATATGGGTCACTGCTTACCCAGCCAGTCACCTGTGCTTGTCATTCATCATTTTGGGTTAACAAAAACAATTATCAAAAAATGAGCTTGTTCTGTGTATTAGTCAGGATAGTCCAGACAGGACTGATAGGATATATATCAGAACCTCTATAAGTTGAGCACCCAAAAGACTGTACCAAACTGGTCAACACACGGAAGTAGTCAACCTAAGGAACCAGGCCTACTGTGCTGATGTGTACATGTGGTGCATGTCTGGTCTGAAAAAATTAGGTCAGCTTAAAGAGGTGGTCAGTGCAGCCAAGTGATCAGATATGGAGGTTCTGCTACATATGGAGAGAGATGAGAAGGAATTGGTACAGGAAATAATTCACCTGATTATGGAGGCTGAGAAGCCCAGCAATAGGCTGTCCACAAGCTGAGAACCAGGGAAGTGGAAACACAATTCAGTTCAAGTCTTGAGGCCTTAGAACTGGGGGCACAAAGGTGTTACTCTCAGTCCAATGTCAAAGGCCTGGGAGCCCGGGGGTTGCTAATGTGAGTCCTAGAGTCCAAAGCCAGAGAACCTGGAGTTCTGACATCTAAGGAGAGAAGAGGAAGGGTGCCCTGGCTCAGGAAGAGAGGGTGAGAATTCTTCCTTCCATATGCCAGCCAACTGCACAGTGCCTCCCTCCACTGAGAGTGGCTCTCTCCACCCAGCCCACTGGCTCACACTGTATTCTCCACTAGATATGCCTTCACAGACACAGACACAGACACACCTGGGAAGCCCAATTATCCTGATCAGATGCCAAATCACCTGTGTTTCTGTTTCAGCAGAAGAGAAAAAAGCTCAGTGTCTCCTAAAGTACTGAGAATAAGAAACGCTTTATCACCTAACTGGATGTCCCTTCACCCAGTCAAGTTGACACCCAAAGTCAACCATCACACTAGCACAAAGCAAGTTGGAACCTCAAAACCCTCCATCACAGAGAGGAGATCTGTGTGTAGATTTGATGGGACAGTGTTGGGAGAAAGAACCAACCCAACCCATTCTCCATGAGCAGCTGAACAGGCACTGTAGAGAGGGTATACATTTTCAGAAGTAATTCAGCCATCCTGGTATGCAAGGGTTCATGGTAGGAACCCAGGAATCAGGTAACAACCAAATCTTGCAGAAAACAGCACCTCATATGTAAAGAAAAAAATAACACCTAGAATTTGTGGATAATTTGCTAATCTTTGTGTTGAGAGATTCATAAATTTTATTTCCCTTAGTCCTGAATATAGAGGTGCTACTTTTATCTCCCTTTCCTAGATATAGAAATTGAAGTTCAGAAATGGTAACCCTGCTGGTACTTGCCAAGTAGGGATGTATACCAAAGCTCAGGCTTTTTCACCCCATAGAGTCCCATTCCCCAGTCTCCACCTACCTCCTTCTCACTGGATACCTGCGACAGAGTCAGGAATGGCCTTCACTGTTCTCGGTCGATCATAGTGATTCATCGACTAGTCCACCAATTTAGACCAAGTGCCAGCTAACTTTGTCTATGAATGTAACCAATGCAAGAAGAGTACATGACTTAGACTGGTCCAAGCAGATTAATAGGAAGGAATATCAAGGATCAGAGAGAAATGCTCTCTCTTTCCCTCCAGAACTGCACAGAGAAGAATGTGGCACTGACCTTTACTTAAAGACAGCACACTCCTACATAGAGGATTTTCCTCAGGACCAAGTCTTTGGTTATGTGGACAGAGGGAAGGAATTTGGGTTATTCATGACATAATTAGACAGAAGGATCCACAAACCTTGAGGCCATCCTACCTCTGGACTTCATTTTGTATCCAACACATATTCTCGCTGTTTAAATAACTTTGAGTTGAGTAACCATTCCCTGCAACTGAAGAGAGTCCTTCTCAGAGAAGAAAGAGGGCTGGGGCAGAGAAATCAGAGCCCTCAAGGGTGACCTGGCTCAGAGATAAGAAGGGTGAAAGCCCAGCAAGGTCAAGTAACTTGCCTTAGGTGGCATAGCTTGTAATTGACAAGGTTGGAATTTGTACCTAGGAGCTTCTGACACCAACAACTACACGTTCTCCAAGATGTGCAGTATACAACTTGGCCCATAGCAAAAGGATTGCAAATCATATTCCAGTCCCATCAGACGCCAGGCACGGGCCCTCTGAGGATACAATCTAATCAGTGATCTAGTTTTCACCTCAGATTGCCAATCACAGCAAGGAACATCCGTGCTGGCAGGCTGAGCCCGTTTTATGGCTGGGCCAATTTGGCAGGAGAAAGGAAAGGCTAGTAATCCCTGGCACATCGGACTCTGAGTGGAAGGCGTGGCCTTCGGGCTCTGCCAACTGGTGTATGTAAGATGACTGATAACCCTTTCCTCCCCAGTCAGGACTGGCCTGGCCACCAGTGGGGCACATAGAAGCTCAAGGGAAACATCTAGAAAAGACAAAAGATGTTAAAATATAAATAAAAAAAGACGAGGGGAGAGAATCCATAGACAGCCACATGGTCATTATGGATGTAACAAAGTGACTCTGAAAATTCAAACTACTGTGAACCTGACTGCCAGTCCGTCAGTTCCTGTTAGGGCTGGCACGCGTGGCTGCTGGTGCCCCATACCACACTGTTTCACTCAGGTGGCTTCCACTCAAATGGTGCAGAGCGCAACCTACACAACCACACAGGGGTCTTGCCAGGTTCTCTGAGCTCCTCTTCCAGTATGGACTAAGACTTGTTTCTTGTGTTTGTGCCTACTTTTATTATTATCTATGGGACAGGTTGGCTAATGATTGCCACAGTAACTCAAGCAGCACAGTGGGAAGGAAAATGTTCTGGTTTTGATTTCAAATAGAGGTGGGCTAAGATTCTAGTTCTGCCACTTATTATTAGCTAATTGGCCATGGCCAAGTTAACCAACTGACCCACTGTCTCACTGTTAGGTCCGAAAAATCCTCCCAAATTAGCCCCAACAGACGAACTCGAGACACGCTCTGATGTAAAGGGCACGAGGTGAGATTTTATTCAGATCAGTCTGGACTCTCCTGGCATGCAAGCCTAGGACGAGCCCCGAACCCGGGGTGGAGGAAGTTTTTATGGGTACAGAAAGCAAGAGGGGTAGGGTCTAGTACGAGTACACTTTTCATTGGTGGTTGGTGATTTCATTAGTAAAGGAGGAAGTAAAGGAGGATTTGCATTGGTAGCTGATGATTTCACTAGTAAAGGTGAATTTGGATTGGTACAAGTGAGGGGTCAGGGGTCCCTTAACTGGGGGCTAGAGTTGGTGCAACCTGATTACCTGTATTTCAAGGTAATAGAAACTTATTGTTTATTATAGCAGCTGTTTGCCTAAGGTGACTCAGTTTACGGCTCAGTGGCTGTGCAACCTGGGGTGGGGGAGAGGCAGCAGGGAGTGGCCCTGCAGGTTTCACTGGCAGAGGTTGGAGCGGAGGGGCTAGGAATGGAACTTAAGTGGTAAACAGCCAGGAATGGGGCTTGTGCTGTAAACAGCCAAGAATGGAGCTTGTGCTGTAAACAACAAAATGGAGCTAGTTTGGCTCTCACATCACCATGTATAAAATGCAGGACAGGGGCGGAGCCAAGATGGCGAACTGCAGCCAGCTTTTTACAGAAGCTCCCGTCCAGAAGGAGGCTGAAAGGACAGAACCTTAGCAAATTAGCTGATG
>NW_003852520.1:2453134-2478809 GCF_000181295.1 Otolemur garnettii
AAAAAAAAAAAGAAAAAAATAAAATGCAGGACAGGCTCAACTCTGGGGTATTAACAGGATATGTTAACTGAGAAAGACATGCTGATGTAGGTTTTGTTGTTATAATTATTCTTTTGATACTATCCAAGTCCTTCTCACAGTGTCTGCAGTGGGGGAGGTCCTCAATAAATATTGTAGAGAGGAGGCTGTGAGAATGGCGGGGCCCTCACAGCTTGGGGAACATTCAGAGAATGAACCCCCAACTGCTTCTCCTCTGTTCCCTAAACAGCCATATTCCTCTCTTCATGCTCCCTTTGCCAGAAGTCACATAGCCCTTTCTTTGTCTAGTTAACTATGCAGAGATCCTTGAGATCTCTCCCTTCTTTCTCCTTGTCATATGGTAACAAAGTTAAGAAGCAACCACTAAGTCACATAGTTCTTCCTTTGTCTTGTTAACTATGCTGGGATCCTGGTGATCTTTCCCTTCTTGCTTCTTGTCATATGTTAACAAAGTTGAGTAGAAACCGTTAACAAGATGATTTGTCTTTGTTAAAGTCATTTACATTTTCCTATTGTACTGTAAGACCAAAACTATGTCTTTTGTTTATGCTATTTCCCCATGTTGTCTATGCTACCTCCCCCTGGACAACCTGTACAGATATTATAAAATAAAGCTGATTTGGTGCCTTGGTGCTGGCTGTAGCCATCAGCTCAGGCAGACCTCCCAATTCCATCCTTTGTTTCTGTCTCTTCTCTTATGCCATGTTTTTCTCAGTCCCCACCAATTCCACTCTGGTTCGCTCCCCTTTCCCCACATTGGTCCACAACAAAGTATCAATTCCCTTCTTAAATTTCAGTATCAATTTCATGCCCTTCTCCCCACAAAGGAGGAATCAAGTCTAGCCAAGCCTGTAGCCTAAGTGAAAATATGAACATTTTCTAGTTATCGTTTTAAAAATTGGACAGGGGCTCTTTATTTATTTATTTATTTTTACATATACATGTGATTATTAGGTTTCCACTTTTTACCTTCACAGAATTAAAAAGGCTTAAAATTTAACAACAATAACAATGTTTAAGATAAGGACTAGAAACAAAAACTCGTAAAGAATGAATGAAGATAAATACATTCAGAAAAGAAATCAGACGATTGCTGCTACAAAGTATCAAGCAATAATAATAATAGTAATGCAACGAAAGTAACATTCACATTGTCAAATAAGAGTATGACTATTATAGAATGCTTTGACTGTGAGGTTCAATATAGAGTCATCAATTAACTTATTATTTTTTTTCAAAGTCTCAAAAAATAGACAACTAATATTTATAAATAAAAATAAAAGATAATTTCAAAAAACAGATCATGCCAAATCTTATAGACAATAGAAAAAGAAGAAATACTTCAAAATCATTCTGCTTAATCTGGATACACTTGATGTTAAAATTGGAAAAAAAATATTATTATAAAGGGGAAATTACAAACATAATTCACTTTTAAATGATGATGCAGTATCCTGTATCCTGAACAACATATTAACAAGTTGAAGTAAAAATTAATGTTTAAGTAATGTACTTTAGTCAAAATCGAATCCAATTTTTGTGATAATTAGTCATTACTTTCTTTTTTTTTCCTTGTCCTTACTCTCACCCCCTCCTTCCTCTGTCTGCCCACCCCTTCCCCCATGCCCCACCATGTCATTAATTGTCATTAATTGTCCTCATATCAAAGTTGAATACATAGGATTAATACTTCTCCATTCCTATGATGATTCACTAAGGATAAGGTGTTCCACCTTCAACCAGGTTAGTACAAATGCTGCAAAATCTCCATTTTTTTTAATAGCTGAATAATATTCCATGGTATACATATACCACAGCTTATCAATCCATTCCTGGGTTGAAGGACATATAGGCTGTTTCCACACTTTAGCGATTGTAAATTGGGCTGCAATAAACAGCCTAGTACAAGTATCTTTATAATAAAAGGGTATTTTTCCTTCTGGATAGATGCCCAGTAATGGGATTGCAGGATCAAACCAGAGGTCTATGTTGAGTTATTTGAGGTTTCTCCATACTTCCTTCCGAAAAGGTTGTATTAGTTTGCAGTCCCACCAGCAGTGCAAAAGTGTTCCTTTCTCTCCACATCCATCCCAGCATCTGCAGTTTTGAGATTTTTGTGATGTAGGCCATTCTTGCTGGGGTTAGATGATATGACAGGGGCTGTTTTTACAAACTGTGTCCCTTGAGAAGTTTGAGGTGAGAGGGGAAGGAGGGACATTCTTCACTCCCACATTTGAAGAGAGCTGCAGTCTGCCCTGCCCCTGGAGATTCTCACTGTTGGCACATTGAGAGCTTGGAAAATCTCACTCCAAAGAATCTGTTGAAATGTTTTATCAAGTATTTCTCAAATTAGTTTGAACACAGATTTTTTTTTTAACTTCAGACAAATTAATATCTGATTAGTGGGCCTCATAGTGAGAGAGGATACCTGAGAAGGGTGAGGTCTAGGAGAACAGGAGAACAAGGATAGACCTATGGGGTCCTCTCCAAGGTGACTTAGCTCTTGGGAATTTGTAAACTTCCTAGAACTTGAAATTTCTGATTTCTATGAAATCCTATAGTTCTGTAAAGGCTGGAATAGCATCTCCTGTAAGGGCCAGACCAGCGCCATTTTCTTGTCTGCTCTGTTAAACTGCAGGGCCACTCCCTGCTGCCTCCCCCACCCCTGGTTGCACAGCCATTAAGCCATTGAATTGAGTCACCTAAGACAGACAGCTTTCATAATAGGCAATAAGTATCAGTTCCCTTAAACAACTCCCATAATAGGCAATAGGTATCTACTTCCTTGAAATTCAGGTATTCTCCTTCCTAATTAGGCTACACCACCTCTAGCCCCGGTTAAAAAATCCCCTACCCTTCACCTGTACCAATCCAAATCCTCCTTTACTAGTGAAATCATCAACCACCAATCAGAAGTGTACCCGGACCCGGACCCTACCCTTTTTGCTTTCTGTACCCCATAAAAACTTCCTCCACCCCGAGTTCGGGGCTCGTCCTTGGCTTGTATGCCAGGAGAGTCCAGGCCTGGGGCCCCTGGGCCCCCTGGGCCTCCCGGGTCTGTAATAAAATCTCACCTTATCCCCTTTACATCGGAGCAAGTCTCGAGTTTGTTGGTTGGGGTTAATTTGGGAGGCTTTTTCAGACCCAACACTCCCACTTGATTCAAACTGGCTAATGAGAAGTGTAACTGTGGGTTGGAAGTTTTTGACTGTCAATAAAAAGGAAAAGACCAAGCTAGTCGGGGAGTGCAGCTATTTGGAACTCTTCTATGCTGTAAGGTCCTGGCTGGTAAATAAAGCTCTTCCTCTTATAAACGTAGTGTTTGGGTATTCTTTCTCTCTGTTGGGTCTTGTCTTCCTGAAACAATAGAACATATCTCGGGAAATAGAAGCTAAGAAAGTTGGATATCAACAGAGAGAAGGTGGTATGACAAAAAGGGACATTAAAAGATACGAAACTGGAGCACAGTCCCCTTCAAAGCAGAACTATAGTGGGGCTTCAGGCTATGGCTTTGTAGATGTATATTATTCCTCTGGGAAAAAATGGAGAAGTATGAGGAAAGAGATACGTGAAAGGGTAAAAAGGAAGAGAAAAAATATCCATCAGTAACAAACATGTATTGAGCAACTACTCTGCAAGGGATGCAAAGACAAGTGACATTGCCCTGCACCGAGGAGGTGCAGAAAGCAGAGTCCTCCTGAGTCAAGTACCACGAGAATGGAAAAGGGCGTGTCCAGCGTGCTTAACATTAATATGAAACCAGTGGATGAACAAATACATGCCCACCTGAGAGAAAACCACAGCTACCCGCAAATAAGGGGGAGGGTGGGAGAAGGGGAAGGGGCGGGAGAAGAGGGGAAGAAGGAGGGGGAGAGAGGAGGGAGGAGGGCAGAGGAGGGAGAGAGAGAGGTGGGGAGGAGGGAGGGAGGTGAGCCCCCACCTGAGGCACAATGTAGAGGTATGTGGCACCCCTCCTGAGTGAAGGGCTCAACAGGGACTCTACATGACAATGTGCATAGTGTAACCTAATTGTTTGCACCCTTTTATCAATTTGGAATTTAAAAAAAAAGAAAACAGAGTTAAAGGAAACAGAAAGTGAGAGGGCATAAGAAAAGAAAGATAATCAATTAGGAAGAGGGAAAGAAGACAGTGGAGGAAATCCAGTGTGTCTTGGCCTTGCACACAGGCTGCTTGGGCCACATATGTTTAGGTACATGGCCATGCTAATGACTTAGTAAATGAATCAATTATGTCTTTCTAAATAAGTAGATTCTTCCAAAAGATTAAAATTTTATTTAAACAATAAATGTGCTAGAAAATTTCAGTTACTAAAGCAAGCAACTACTTATCTAAAAACAATAATGAAATGGCAATGGTATCAATTAATACTCACTGTGCACTTCTGAAGCAACTACGATGTCTCAGCCCCCAAACCGCTCAGTGATGATCCTATAACCAGAGAAGCACAGTTTTTCAAGTGTGCCTCTGTCATCTCATTTGCAGAAAACTGTGAGCAAATTGTCTTCAGTGAAGGAAATGAAGGAAGAAAACTAAAGAGGGAAGTCAGAAGCTGCGCTCAGGGCAGCCTCAGCACCTGGGAGCAAGCGTCTGAGACAGGAATGTCTCCCCTGTCCTCCTCCTGCTACCACCAGCTCACCTACCTTCTTTATTCTCAGAAAAAGAAGGCCCCAGGCATGGAGTTTCAACTCCTAACATTCTCCTTCCTGGAGCTGATGTTTGTGTTGGTCGAGCCCCTCCCCTTTATTTTTGTTCATTGCTTCATTCATTCACTCATTCATTCATTCTTCAGCAAATATTTGTTAAGCTCCTTGGTGCTCCGTTGTGTTCCAGACATGGGGGATTCAGAGGATCTGTGACTCCCTCCAGCTTTACTGAAATGAGACCTGTTTTCTGAGTCATTATAGATTTTATAGGTTTTCATTTTGTGTCTTGAAAAAAAACCTACATTTATTCTACCTCAAGAAAAAACAGACACACTGATGGAATTTGCATCACATGGAATGAGGCCACACTGGTTTCTCTTTCAAATCTCCCAAATCTGTCACCGTATACAATTTACCAAAGCCAATTTCGTCAGCTACTGTGGTTCATGTTCTACCCTTTTCTGGACTAGTAGAATGTTCCCTGTCTGTGTTGTTAGGACTTTGGTAGTGGCACTAGGATAACCAGGAGAGGCAGAGTTGAACGTTGCTGCTTGAGGTTTCTCTGTAAAGTTTCCATTCAGTCTAAAGGCCACATTCAAGGATGCAGAAGGCCACAGGTGGACCAAGGCTGCAGGCTCCCCACGCCTCCTGAAGTAGCAGGCTCTATGGAAACAGCAGGGAATGATACACTTTTTTTTTCTTCTTTTTTAAAGACCAGAGAGTCAATATTTTAGTTTTTCCAGCCACGGAGCCTCTGTGACTTCTGGTCAGCTCTGTCACCACAGGACAGAGCAGCCTTAGAGAATACACAGATAAGTGAAAACAGGACTATGTCCCAGTAAAACTGCACTAATGGACACTGAAATTTTTATTTCACATAATATTCTCAAGTCACAAAATAATTATTCTTGCTTGATTTTTCCCAACAATATATGCAAAAGCCGTTCTTAGCTCTTAGGCCTTAAGAAAACAGGTGAAAGGGTCAGATTTGGCCCTCAGCGGGAACCCACCCACACCTGTTCTAGTGGAAAGACCAGGCCGTAAATACTACCTTTGTCACTGACCATTCAGGGGCAAGAGGAGCTCATTTGATAGCGTTGGGGCTGTATTTTCTTTTGTGAAATGGGGATAATAATGTTCATCTTACGTGTTTGCTATATAAGGATACGATGAGACAGGAAACACAAAGCGTTGTCTAAGGATTGAGGAGGCTGATGGGTGGGCGGCAAGCTGAAAACCACTGTGGTGGTAATAGTCGCTTAATAGATGACAGCTGTTGTTACTGTCATCAGCATAATTATCATTCAGGGAATAATATACACAGAGAGAGAAATGAGTGCCAGCAACAGATCAGGGGAAGACAGAAGTAGTGGGAGAGAGAGGGAGAAAGCCCTAAGAGCATGTGATGCCCACATCCTCCCCTTGCTGACTCCCCTCTGAGCCTGCAGGGTGGGCTTTCCATCCCCCAGGACCCTCCACCGCTCCCAGCAGCAGCTCAGATTGAGCGTGCCCCCACTGGCAGCCCACTGAACATGTCCCCAAGTCAATGTGTCTCAGCTCTGTGTTTCTCCAACAGTTTCCGTTTCCAGCTCCAAACAGCTGGGTTATATGCGATTCATCCCTCAGCTTTACTCCTAGGTTTATTGAGTTTTCTCTGAAATTTCTCTAAAGTCCAGCCTTAGACAATTCTTTCAGCCTTGACATTCAAACACCTTCCTAGAGTCTCTCACTAACCCACTGCTGTACCATCCCAGCTCCTAGCACCTTATTTTCTCCAGTGCAGAATTAACCCTCCTTATTCTCTCCTGAAGTTTGTCCCATGGGGACTGGGCTGTCAGTGCAGAATCAACCCTCCTTATTCGGAGCCTCTGAGCCTCCAGGATCTGCCCCAATGGCCTGTCTGACATAATTTCCTACAAAAACTCCTAAATCATTCTGTGGGTTCCTCGATTCCTGGTATCTGCTGCTTTTTCCACCTGGAATATCCTTTCCATCATTGAATTTTTAAATCCTGGAAATTCTTCAAGGTTTAATGTAAATACTTCTCCAGGAAATTAATTTTTACTTCCTGTGAATGTCCAGGCACGAGTCCGTATTTCTTTCTCGCCAACAGTCATTTGCTATCTTTGTGTTGTGTGGGTACACATTTCATCATTTTACTGGACTAGTAGTTCTCAAACGGGGGCATTTTTGTCCCCCAGGGGATAAGGTTTGGAGATGTCTGGGGTTGTTACAGCTTGGGGTGGGACTGCTACTGACATCAGGAGGCCTGTTAAACATTCTGGAAGGCACAGAACAACCCACCACACAGAGAAACATCAAGGGTGTGCGGTTGAGTAGACATGGACCAGAGTCTATATTCTTAAAGAAAGGAATCAGTTCATAACTGATTCCTTCATGTTCTCGACATACAGGCATCAATGAATACATAGTTGTCAAATTAATGAAACCAGAGCTTTGAAAGAAAAATTCATGAGCCTATGAGACGACACACAGTATCAGTTTGTGGAGGCGGCAGTGGGGGCATGAGTGTAGAGCGTGCCTGCTTCCCTGCAGACCAGGAATCAGCTTTCCAATCCTGAGTTTTCATCTCAGTTGATGCAGAAGTCACTGCTGATGCTGCAGAGGGGCTCCTGAGCACTGCTAGTCTGATGATCTGACCCAGGTTTTGAAAAAGTTCTTAAAATATTCTTCTATAAAGCATGTAAAATGGCAATTCAGTTTTTCCTAGCATTTTAGCATTTTAGGCAAATGCCTGGTTCTTAAGTGAATCGAATGATTTAACGCAAACCAAGGTCATCACGACCTGAGAGGCTGGCATGCAAGCGACCATCCCAGAGAGACTGAGATGTTGAGACCCTCAGAGACTATGTTTCTGAATCTACTGTTAACTCAATGTATGACAACTTCATTTTTTTTTGAATATAAAAGTATAAGTTTATTTTATATTAGAGAAAGGGAAGAGAGTGGGTGGGGAGAAGAGATAAGAGAGAGAGCAGAGATCAGAGAGTGAGAGAGAGGAAGATGGGGGCAGGGAGAGAGAAAAGGGGCAGAGAATGGCCTGGCCTGCCAAAGAAAGAAAGGGAGAATGCTAGCCAATGGACTCATATTTCTTTAAAAGGAGAATTCCTGTTCAACTTTCTCCTAACTTGCACTCACTAGAGTTTAAGCCTGCTATTAAAAAATCTGCTCTTAGAAACAGAGACCATTCAAGGTAATATCATACAAACACCAGTAACAACGATAAAGGACTTTTTACCATCTCACTTGCCTTCTCGCTTAGAAAACTAACAATGGATCCCCCAGCCCCGGAGCCCCAGCTGGGCTCCCTGGTTCTCCCACTGCTTTCCCGTCCCTGCTTCCTGGTACCTTCTCTGTGGTGGGGGCAGGAAAAATAAGGCAAGACATGAGACACTTATCAATCATTTTTGCTAAATCCTGGTTTTCAACAGCAGTTAATTTTAGGTTTGCTAGGGGATTATCTGCCTTCTTAGCATTAGCATAAAAAAACTGCCAGTTGGTGGTAATTGGGTTTAAAATCAATTGTGTGTTGGAAAAATCTGAACTTGTCAAATAATTTTTAACTCTTAGGTCTCATTTCTGTCCCATCAAATTAGTTCTCAAGTATTTCTTACATTTCATAGAAAAGAAGAAAGTTTAAATAGCTGTTTCTAATATAGGCTATCTTATTAAGAAGTAAAGTATAAAATAATTCCATCATGCACATATTTAGAAAGAGTTTTCAATGAAAGATGGTTTAACTCTCTATAAGAATTTTTCATCCATGTCTTCATAAAACTGTGAATTCTATGACCTATTATTGATGCTTGCCTATGAAAATACATATAAATAAGGATTTGTTACCCAAACAGTCAAGGGTTTACTCAGTATTCTGGAGACCTCAGTCCCTAAAGATGAAAACATACTCCCTCCTAAATGAGATTTCTGCCCCCGGATGTTCCATGTAATGGCTTTACCTGTGACTGGGGATCATCAGATGGGGTGCTATTGTTAAGCAATGCTGGGGAGTCACAGCTCATCTTGGGGTGAGGCCAAGTAAAAAATCTGAAAAATAAAGTTTTCTGAATTGGATTTTTATTTGCTTCTTTTAATGATACAGTATTGTCAACACCAAACACAGTTTCTGCATTTGATTTCAAGAGCTTCCGAATAAGGTTACCCATGTCATATGTGCAGGGAGCCTTCCACAATCATTGCTGCACGCTCCCCGGAACCTGGCACTCACAGTCTGTCCTAATCCTGTCAACCACACCCTGAGAGACCTGCTACTCTCGCTCCCATTTCACAGATGCAGAAACTGAGGCTCAGGGTTAAGAGCCTTACCCTTCAACCTGAGAAAGCTGAGGAGAAAATAAAAACTAAAAAGAAAACAAAGATTTGCCTGATTCACATAGTAGTGCCAGGGCCAGATGTATATTTGAGTCCAGGTATGTCTTATGCCAGAGGTCATATTCTTTGAAGCAATCAGATTCCATCCATCTTGGCACTGGAATAATAACTGTTTAGGTCATTAGATTCTCACAGGTCCCTTAAAAATACCTAAATGTGTTCTTTTAAAATTCTATAGAGACAAAAGAAATAATGATTGAGACAAATTGAACTCATATTTTAGGATGAATTGTGTATATATTTTGACAGCTCATTAAAATACATGTGTGTATTTATATAAGCACACATGTATCATATATACTATGCTATATGTGTATATATTTGGTTTACATTATTCATGTTGCAAGCTCAGGAATTTTGTTCAAGTCTTAGCACAGTCATTTGATGTTTGTCCTTGAGAAAATTTCTTAAAATTACTAGCCATTTGCATTTTCTTCATGTAATGGAGCTAGTAATAGGATATATTCTATTGGGTTCTTATTGTGGCAATTAAATGAGATAATTCTCTGAAATGTGATAAAATGAAAAATAATTCTGCCAGCTGGCCCCACGATCCAGTGCGAAAATAACATGTAAAAGCTGTGTGGGGTGGGTTTTGGGGTGAGGGATGGGATTATGAGGAAATAATGAAAATGACAGGCTTGTCTGCCCAAGAAATAAGCAGGACTTTGAGAAAAATGGAGAAGACCAGTGAGGCCAGGGAATGGGGAGCAGGGGGAAGGCCTGGCCTCCGAGTGAGGTGCAGGGGAGGGGGGTGTAAGGTGGGTGTCCATGGGGTGTCCATGGGGTGTCAGGCAGGTGTCTGTAGGGTGTCAGGTGGGTGTCCGTCGGGTGACAGGCAGGTGTCCGTAGGGTGTCAGGCGGGTGTCCATCGGGTGTCGAGCAGGTGTCCGTAGGGTGTCAGGTGGGTGTCCGTTGAGTGTTAGGCGGGTTTCAGGTGGGTGACAGGCAGGACTCTCATCCTGCAGGATGTGGAACACGGACCTTGAGCGACTTCAATGGCAACCTCGAGAAGACTCCAGAGCGCTCATTATGGGGTGACCGCCACATACCAGGGTTTTCCAGACACCAGGATTTCAGGATGAATAAGGCAAACTTCTGTCTTTTTTCCTGCCTTATTTCTGGGGGTGGAGATGTGGAGGGGACAGAACAAGAACAGATGAAGGATAGAAAATAAAAAAGAAATAAACAAGAACATTTCGGATTGTGGAAAGTATTATGAAGAAAATAAATTAAAATGGTGTGTGTTACGAATCCCTAAGTGCATGGGTGGGGTGCATGGCAGCAGTAATCAAATCAGAGACCCAGGAGGGCCCCCTGAGGGGCTGTTCAACCTGCTGCGGCTAGGGATAGGGAGGGGCCGGGACAGGGAGGGGCTGGAGACAGAGAGAGGAAGGGCCAGGACAGGGAGGGTCTAGAGACAGAGAGAGGAAGGGCTGGGGATGGGAGAGGGACCAGGACAGGGAGGGGCTGAAGACAGAGAGAAGAGGGGCCGGAGATGGGGAGGGGTGGGGACAAGGAGGGGCCGGGGATGGGGTGGGGGGGGCTGTGCACACGGGTCACAGGTGCCCAGGCAAGTGCAAGACTTGGGAAGACCACTGGGCTGTGGTGTTGTCCCAGGGCATTGCCGTCACAAAGTAGGACAAGCTGTCAGGCTTCAAAAAACAGAAGGGCATTCTCGCAGCTCCGAAAGCTGGAAATCTGGAGACCGGGTGTGGCGGGGTGGCGCCTGCTCAGGCCTCTCCTCGGTGCTGGTGGGTCGCCTGTAATTTGTGTGTCTGGGGTTGTGCGTCCCTCACTCCAGCCCTCAACCTTGGCATTCCCCCGTGTCTTGTCATGTGATGTCCAAATTTCCCTTCTTGGTAAGAGAAAATGGGGGGTTACCCTAATTGTGACCTCATTTTAGTTGATTATCCCTGTGGAGACCTCTTTTCTTTTTTTTTTTTTTAATCAGATTACTATAAGGGTAAAAATGATTAGTTACATTGTTACATTGTTTGTTACATTGTTCCTAAGGCCAAGTCCACATCATGGCTGAGCCCTTCACTAGGGTGGGGTGTGCACATCAGGCCAGAGCTCCCAGCCTCTTCCACCTACCCCCAACTTGAGTTTGTTTTTCTCTTGTGTGGGCACGTATTTTTTCATGTACTGGTTTCATATTAGTACTAAGTACATTGGATTCTTGCTTTTCCATTCCTGTGCTACTTTACTAAGAAGAATGTGTTTCAACACCATCCAGGTTAATGCAAAAGATGTACAGTCACATTTTTTTTATGGCTGAATAGTACTCCAGGGTGTACATGGACCATAGTTTGTTAATCCATTCGTGGGTTGATGGGCACTTGGGTTGCTTCTGTGTCTTGGCAATTGTGAACTGAGCTGCAAATAAATATTCTAGTGCAACGTCTTTTGTAATATAATGATTTTTCTTCCAAGTAGACACCTAGTAATGTAATTGCAGGCTAATGGAAGGTCTACCTTTAGCTCTTTGTGGATTCTCCATAACTTCTTTCCAAAGAAGCTGTATTAGTTTGCAATCCCACCAACAATATAAAAGTGTTCCCCTATTTGGGAGATTAAGACTTGAACGATCTTTCTGAGAGACTCAATTCAACATAGCAAACAATAAATATTAGTAAACATTATTATTGCACAGAGAATTCTTAAAAAAAAAAAGCAAAAAGTTAACAGAAGGGTATTTAAATAATGAAATCAGATTGTGTTATCATGTTGGCTAAATAAAATGTCCTCCCTCGTACTCTAAATAAATCCTAAGTCTTTATAAATGCCCTCAAACCCCACAGGACCTGAGCGGCCCACTAGTCTCTGACCAGCCCCTCTGCCCTGTCGACTCCCTCCACAGGGCTGGCTCTTGTCCTCTGTTCCCCCAGCCTGCCCCTCCTATCTCTGAGCCTCCTCAGCCCAGCTGGTTCCCTATTACTGTACAGCCTTCATCTCAAACGCCCCCCCAACTCTGCCCCAGGGAGCCTTCTCCAAGTGCCTTCTCTAGACAATGCCTTGCCGTCCTTCTCCTGTCCACTGGGCTTTCCTCAGGGCTTTGACCTTGATGTTAGTTTTCACCCCTCCTGCTCTGAGACTCACAGCTTTTATAACTACTTTAAAATACATTGTCTCTATATGCAGCATGTGTGTTTATATATGTGATTGGTTATATATAAATCAATACATAATTAAGTTATGAATTAATTGTGCCCTTGCCACCATAATGTCAGTGCTGTGAGGACAGGGAAAGGCAAGTGCATGACAGAGCCCCAGACCCGATCACAGCCCAACTCCCAGGAGACGCTCAGTTTGTCTTTGTTGGATGACTGCCATTCCATCCCGCAGTCCTGTTACTAGGTATCTACGGAGAGGAAACCTGGAGAGAGGAGGTGACGGTGTCCCTGTCCTCTTCCAAGCGCAGTCTCCTCTCTGTTTTTGTGCCTTCAGTCTAGACATGTCCCACTATTTCTTTGTTTCACCAATAATGAGTCTCTGTCCCTATACATCGTCTATGGTCCTTGTACAGCACTCAGAGACGCATATTTAAAGAACAGATTTTTATCTCAGGGACATGGAGTTCAACAGCTGCTTTAGTGTTATTTTGTATTCTTCATCTTACTTACTATTGTGTAAATCTGAGTTATTTCAGGGATGGGGGACAAGACACCTTTAAAAAGCATCCTCCCGAATACCTTTGGGTGATGCCTTCCTCTTGTACTGCAGTTCTTGAGTTCCCCAAGAGTAATTAAGCCGAATGATTATTAGGATTCTAAAACACTTCTTTCTAAAGAGTAGAAGTAAATTAAACAGAAACCAAACAGGAAACAAATATTTACTACACTATGACATGTTACTTCAGGTGTACGGGGACTGAACCACACAAGAAAATCAATCAAATTGCTCTAAAATCCCATGTGCTTGGGTTGCCACCTTCTATAATTCCACAGATTGTAACACAAGTTGATCATTTATTTTATGAGATTGATTTTAAGGCAATCTTATTTTGACCATTTCCAAAATTCAAATCATTCTTTAATGGAAGAAAATTTGCCATTAACATTCAAAAAAATGTGCTACATGTTCTTAAATTAATTCCAAAAAGATGGTCTAAAAAATATTTTAGAAAAAGTGCCACCACTGAACTATATGAATAGCTATCCAAAGTGACCACTCCATGAAATGTAAAATTTTGCTAAGATTTCTAAAACTCAGGCACATTTTGTAATAAACGTACACATGTTTAGTTTGCGGTACATTAACTTTTTCAATGCACATCTCAGATAATCAAAGATGGTTTATTATAACTTTTACAAGTCACAGCATTTATATTCCCCAGGAATATAAATTCCCCAGGAAAAACATTTTTAAAAATCACCTAATTTGGAAATGCATGCTACTGGTCAAACATTTCCTTATTATTTTGAGTCTCCATTAATTCACTTCAGGTTCCTACATTAAAAAAAAAAAAAATAAAGCCTTCCTTAAAAGGTACTTATTAGAAAGACACCCCTAATTAGTAACAAAACTACTAGGAAGAAGGAAGAAGAGAGGAAGAAATGGAAGGAGAGAGAAAAACAAAAACTTCCATGCGACCTAAAGGTTTCTAAATTCTGGTCAACATTCAAGTAATTTCAAACAATATTTGCTAGAAAAATTTTAGTAAATCTAAAATACTTATCAAGTCCCTTAGAGTTTCAGAGGCAAACTTGACTGATAGTAAATTAAGATTGTATCTCTTTTGAGCTATTATTGTATTTGTAATTTGAATTCAGTGACCAATTCACCAGATTGGCCAATTCTTTCAAGCTAACAATGATATTTTTTTCTCATGGCCTCAATAGGCAAGTTCAAATAATTTACCAGCTAATTCAGTCAAAAGAGGTCAATTGGTAATATACATAAGCTCATTCACTGCAATGTCAGAAAAAGTCTCACTGGTATATTATAAATAATAACAGCCCCAGAGGGCAGCACAGAAAGGCTGGCTTAGAAAGTTCCCTGTATCACAAATGTGCCCTGTCATTTACTTTGCTGAGGCTTGTTCAGACTCAGTCCATGTGACAATGACTTTTCTTTCTTTTTTTAAATTGAATCATAGCTGTGTACATTAATTCATTTATGGGGTACAATGTGCTAGTTTTATATACAATTTGAAATACTTACAACAAACTCGCCAACATAGCCTTCACTGCACTTTCTTAATTATTGTGTTAAGACATTTACACTCTACACTTAGTAGCTTTGACATGTACTCTTGTAAAATGTACCATAGGTGTGGTCAGACCAATTGGTCACACAATGGTTTTTCTTAATGGACTGGTAAATACACTGTGGCATGTTTCAAGATAAAGCAGACAATTATAAACAGTGGATAGCATCACGGGAAGGTCAAAACCACTTTAATGGAGGCTAGTAACACAGGACTTTCCACTTAGAACAGAACAAATGGCAGGAGGGGGTCCCTCCTTGTTACAGTGAAACAGAGAATGCTTCTCATTCCAAATCATTTCAGAGCCATAACTTGCTCTAGAAACTTAAAGCTAGTTATAAAATGCTGGTCTTGAAATGAAACAGCCTCTGGGAAAAAGGAAACAGAAAAGCTTAAATACCTTCCCTCTGGGCTCCCCAGAGCTTCTCTTCATGCTCGAGGCATCTCTTGTGGAAATAACCTTAAGATACAAGAGTGTTATTTTTAAACAAGATCCTTATCTTTTTGAAACATTGAGAAAATACTTCTATGCTTTATTTTTTTCACTCTGGGATATTTTCTGGAGTAAACTTTTTAAAAATGTTTGTTTTATTGCCCAATTAGCCAAATTATTTATTTTGCCAATTTTCTAAAATTTACTCAAATTACTGATTCAATATTTCAAAAATTTTTTTTTTTTTTTTTTTTTGGAGACAGAGCCTCAAGCTGTCCCCCTGGGTAGAGTGCCGTGGCATCACAGCTCACAGCAACCTCCAACTCCTGGACTCAAGCGAGTCTCCTGCCTCAGCCTCCCAAGTAGCTGGGACCACAGGCACCCACCACAATGCCCGGCTATTTTTTGGTTGCAGCCGTCATTGTTGTTTGGCAGGTCTGGGCTGGATTCGAACCCGCCACCTTAGGTGTATGTGGCTGGTGACTTAGCCAGTTGAGCTACAGGCGCCAAGCCAATATTTCAATAATTTTGGAACTTCATAGCCAAGTTAATTTTTTAATCATTTACTCAACATGTAATTATTGAGTTCTTACCAAGTACAGAGGACACAGCAACAAAAAGACCAGCAGGCTTCCTACTTCTAGGCAGCCCACTTTGCAGTTGGGAGGGAAGGGGCCACAAAAAATAATAAAGAAATAAACAAGAAAAATAGTAGGTAGTGCTAATGCTACAGAGATGCAAAGTAGGACAATATGACAGAGAGGGAAAGTGGTTATTCCAGACTGGCCAGTCAGGCAAGTTCTCTCAGAAGAGGAAACAGTTGAGCAGATAAATAAATGACCAGAAGGGACCAGACATGCAAAGATTAGGAAGAAAAAGCATTTCAGGCAGAGAGAATGGCCAATGCAAAGGCCAAATACAGAGTGAGAATGAGATGTTCTAGGAAGGGGAAGAAGAGGCCAGGTGAGGGAAATGGGTGCAATGTGTTCATGGGAGTAGGGCTGGATCAAATCCCAGCCCAGAAATTAGGAGCTGTGGGTGGACTGCTAATTGATTTAGGAAACATCAAGGCAACAAATTTTGATCTGACTCTGGCCTCTTGCAATTAATAATTTATCTTCTAATCAGTCCCTTTGAAAATAACCTGAAATTTATTGTTAGTATCACATTTATTCGACTTCCTTGCTCAAAAATCATCTTATATACCATCTGCTTATAGAAAAAGTCCAACTTATTTAGCTTGACATTTGCAGACTTCCAAAACCTCACACTACCCTGTGCCCCTTTACATCCTCCTCTCCACTAATAAATACTCTCTTCTAGCCAAACCTTTTCTCTGATGCTCCTTTTATCTTCTGGATTTTTTTCTCATGCTGTTCCCTCTTTTTCAGCACAACCTTTTTTCTCCTCTCAACGAACACATATCAATTTCTATCCATTAAAATTATTTTTGTAACTAGCAAAAGAAAACACAAGTCACAAAAATAAAAAGAGAAATTTCTTGGCTCAAGTAAACTAAAAGTCCAAAGAAAAACAAACGTGAGGCACAGTGATTCAGAGGTTCAGGAGGTCACTTATTTGGGACCCAGCTGGCCTCTGCTTGCACACGTGACTTCATTAGCAGGACAGCAGAAATGGCTGTAACCATTCTAAATCCTATACCTGGTTAAACAGTGTCCCCCAAATCCTGTCCACCTGATACCTGTGAATGTGACCTTATTTGCAAATAGGGTCCATGTAATGTAGTCAAGTTCAGATGAGGTTATGCTGGGTCAGGGTGGGCCCTAATGCAATGACTGGGGTCCTCCTCAGAAGACAGAAGTCTGGACAGAAGCAGAGAGACAGCCACCTGCACGTGGTGCCAGGTATGTGACCGAGGCCACCACAAGCCAGGGAACACCAAGGGCTGCTGACCACCAGCAGAAGCCAGGGAGGTGAAAGGGAGGATTCTTCCCTGATGCCCTTCAGAGGAAACACCACCTTGTCAGTGCCTGAATTCTGGACTTCCAGCCTCTACAGTTGTGAGAAAATAAACTTCTGTCGCCCGGTTAGTGGCGATTTGTTATGGCGGTCCTAGAAAAGTAACACATCCTCCACTGTGCCCTTGCCATCCAGCTGAACAGAGAACTGTATGTCTGCTGGTTCCCATGTGAAAGAGAAAAAGCTGCTTTTCAGAAGCCTCAGCAACATCTCCTAACGTCTCCCATGCCTCTGTCGGAATCCATCACAGCACCCAGGAACAGCCCCACTCAGCGCTAAGGGAATGTCCTCCTGTTCTAACTACATGGCAAAACAGTGGAGGAGAGACCACCAAAAGAAAACCAGGGCACTGTTACCAGGAGAGGCAAGAAGCAGATGCCAGGAGAGCACCGACATAATGCCCATTCTGCCACCAGAGACAAAACGACTGCATCTGGAAGTGACAGCAACACTGGCTAAGTGGCTTGAACATTAGAGGTCCAGGGCTCCAACTCTGACGGCCTGGTCTCCAGGCATCGGCTCGCTCTGCCAGGGCTCCTCGTGGCCTTAAAAAGGCGCCAGAGGCAGCCCAAGTGACTGACATCCTTCCCGTGCACTATGGGAGCAGGTGAAAATTTCCTGCCCAGTTTATGACATAAAGGTCTTTCCTCTTAGACCACTTGGCCCTTTTTAGGTCATGTGCCTACTCTTAGATCAGTGCCAACTGCTAAGGAGCCACCACCCACTGACTGGGTCACCCCCACTCCCCTGAGGAACCACAGGAGAGGGAGGACGGGAGAGCACTCTGGGGAGGCTGGCTCTGGGCTGACCAGCAACCCTCCCTTGGAGTTCAAGGTGGACTTTGCTTTTTCTGAGACAAATATGCTGCATGGGAGAAAGTTTCTGACAAAGGTAAAAAGAAGGATGAATAGACGCACCTGAGGCAACAAATGTCAGCCGCCTGGATCCTCTAAGGCAGACTGGAGCCCACCCTCTCCACCAGGCCTGCCCAGACTCCTCCAGCCCGAGGAAACTGCCTCTCTGGTCCCTTCAATACTTATGTTCTCACTGGCATTTCACAGTTACTTTTATTCTTAATATTTTGTGTACATATTTTTATTCTCCTGATTTAAATCATTAAAATAAAGGTACATGTTCCTCTTTGTATACTGCAATATATCTAGTACATGACCTTGCCCAGAATATTTGATGCTCAAGAAAAATCTGTTGCTTAATTTATATCTAATAAGCAAAAATGAACCAGGCTGCCTTTAAACTTAGCGGCAAAGCAACAGGCCCAGCCAACTACTTCAATGCCGCCTTCTCTCTGCTCACAATCTCCCTTACCTGTCATCTCCCAAGAGCTTTTCACGCAGACATATTGGTAATTCATCTGTACTTAATAAAATGGTTACACTTTTAACCTAATTAAACAGTGAGAACCCTTGATACTACATGACTTGGCTAATATTTTTACTAAGAATTTGGACAAGATACAAAAACTAAAGCAGTAATGTGAGTTTCATTATGCAAGCTGAATAAGGTAAAGGAAAAAATGAACTCTTTAATTGTAAAAAGATATTTTATCACTTTTTCCACTTTACTAAATTACAATTGTTCCCAACCATTCAAACTGTAGATTTTTTGGCATATTCTCGGTCTAATCTAGGCCCTCATCCATGAATGCCGTGAGAGTTCCCTTGCTCAACACTGTATCATTAAATTTATATTATCTTTGAAAATGATTATTCATGTTCAGTAGCAGAATTTTTTTAGATTGATTTTTTTTTATCTAAAACCTCAGTGATACAGCATGGATTTTGATTATTAATTCATTAAGGTAATTGTGACCATTCTGAAGATACTATAAACTAAAAATAGAATCCTATATCCCGCGCCCACCTCAACAGAGGAACCTTGAAAACGGAGCTCCCAGCTCTGGGAAAGGAGATCAGACACCCCTCACTGCCCCTCCCCTTGTGCATTTTAGACACAACTGAGCAGCATTAATGTTGCAATAGAGATCACAGATCAATAGAAGGGACTCTTTCTGGCAATAAGATACCAAATTATAAACAGGACCTGAGGACCCAGGCAATAGTTATCATCTACACTTACATTTAAATAATAGTCTATGTTCTAATGGTCACAAGGTTTTTTTCTTTTTCTCTAGCAGCTCACCAAGCACTGGCCTCAAGATAAGCAACACTGGACTGGGCATGGTGGCTCACACCAGTAATCCCAGCACTTTGGGAAACTGAAGAGGAGGATCACTTGAAGCCAGGAGTATAAAACCAACCTGGGCAACACAGCTAGACTTCTGTCTCTACCAAAAAAAAAGAGATGAAAATTTAACTGAGTAAATAGCACATGTGGTAGCACATGCCTATACACCCAGCTATTGAAAAGGCTAAGGCAAGAGGATGGCTCGAGTCCATGAGTTCAAGGCTATGGTGAGCTATGATTGTGCCTCTATGATCCAGCATGGGTGATGGGGCAAGACCAAAAAGTAACCAATTCTAGCTTACCTACCTCTAGATGTTAAAGGAGATAAAGAAATTTCATCCTAAAATATGATTCCTTGGTATAAAGAATATTTTGAATTAAAGGCCATTCATGATCAGAAAGCTCTGGCCTCTCCTCTATAAAGCCTGAGTAACCTGATTTAGAATCAGAAGGGGCTGCTGACTTCCTATTGCATACTAATAGACCTGACCCCAACGTCATTTGAAGCAAGAGACCTGTCTCTCAGATTAATCTACAAATCGTTTTCCACTCATCTACACACATCCCCCCCAGCAACCACTTGCTCCCTGCTCTGTTGAGCTGAGGAGAGGGTGGACTCTAGTAGTGATCCAGGTCTCCAGGAAGGATTAAGGTCCACCAGCTACACTCAAGTCACCAGGCAAGCAAGGCAAGAACACTGCAAGTGAGACCAAAGCCCAAAGTGCACTGCTTGGCATTTCCAGGCCCACCCTTTCCCTTTTGTTTTCTAAGAAGCTAACTTTTAATTAGATGGGTAGGGCTGCTTTAAGAACTGTGGGAGGTAGGGAGGAAGAAAGGTGGAAGGTGGAAGGAGAATGGTCTTGATTGGACCTGATGGAAAGTATTTCCAAGGCATCAAATTCGAAAATTAAAGATTCCCAATAAAGCTGATTTAAAACTGGAGGATGTGGCCCTGGCAGGTTATATACAAGTCTGACAATTAAATTCTGGAACTCATCCTAGAGAAAGGGCTACATCCCTCAGTACTGAATATCACTGTAGTCACCAGACAGCCAAAGGGAGCGCTTTAAAGGTGACTGCAGTGACTGATACTCAACAGTGAGGTATGTAGCACCTTTTCTAGGCCAAGTTTACAAACTTAATTGTCAGACCTCTAAGGCCCTCCTCACCTTGCTCTTAGAATAATGCCTTACATTGCTTTTAGAACAGGGGAGTATAGTGACTGAGGAAGCCACAGGCCTACCTGAGTCCAAATACCAGCTCTACCCCTTGCCACGTGACTTGAGAAGTTACCTGCCTTTCCTATGCTTCAATTTTCATATCTATAAATGGCAGTGATACTTACTCTGCAGGGTGGCGGTGAAGATTAAATTGTATTATCAATCCATGTGAAACAGCCAGCAATGGGCCTGGAACACATGAAACATTCCATGAACCTGAGCTGACATTACACTAGGAGTGGCCACCAGCTGTGGACCCACCCCCATTCTCTGGCCGAGCCATTATCTCACCACACAGTCATCCACACACAGAATGGGCTGCTTGCTCATTCCTCACTTCCTGGATTTCCCGCCTCATTTTGCTTCTAGAATGGTTTATTTGAATGGTTGCACCCAAATAGATGAAAATAATAATGTATCTGTTTACATAACATCATCCTTGTTTTTCTTTCTTCCCTCACAAATGCTCTGGAATTATCAAATTAGTCACATTTTGAAGATGATATCAGCTAGAACTAATCAAACTCAATAATTTCTGTTCTTCAATACTACCCTGGGTTCACCCCCATTAATGTAACAGCTGCAGTTTTTTAGGGGAGGCTGGGAATGCTCATGTTGCAGACTGTGGCGCTAGGTGGCCGCAACCATGATTCTTTGCTGAATACTAATATTCAGTGTGTTATGTGGTTTAGCTTCCTAATGTCAACACTCATTCATTACAGAGAATAGTAAGTCTATAGGGGGACTTACTATTAAGCGGTTCCAAAATCTAGTTCTCTCCAGTCATATGCTAGTCTGTGTGACATTCAAATCTCACATACTGTGTTTCTGGATATATACTGAAAGTTGCCCATTTAAATCTTCTCAAGAAATTGTGATTTATAATACAATATACATATTGGGTCTTCCTCCCAGTTTTCTGACACTGAACTCCCAGAGCCCTAAGACTCTCCAGAGTGATGAATGTCTTTTGTGTTCTAATGAGATAACAGAGGCTTGGCAGCCCCTGGGTAGCTGCAGGATGAAGGCTGGTCACTGCAAGACCAAGGCAGAATTAGAGGGCTGGGCCACTCAGCTTTACCCTCAACCTCCAGGGAGGGAAGAGGGGATTAAAGTTGAGCTGATCCCCAGTGATCAGTGACAGTAATCATTCATGCCTTCATAATTAAGTCTCCATAAAAACTCAAAAAGAGCTCTCAGCTAGTGGAACACAGGAAGGTGGCTGGAGGGTGGCACTGCAGAGGGCATGGGAGCTCCGTGCCCTTCCTCCTGCACCCTGCCCTGTACACCTCTTCCATCTTGCTGTTCATCCGTATCTTTTACTATATCCCTGATAATAAACTGATAAACATAAGCAGTGTTTCCCTGAGATCTGTGAGCCACTACAGCAAATTAATCACACCTAAGGAGGAGGCTACGAGAACCCGATTCACAGCTGGTTATCAGAAGCACAGGTAGGTGGTGCTGGGCTCTGAAGAGGGGCAGTCCTCTGGGACTGAGTCCCCACTCTGTGGGACCGCATGCTACTCCCAGGTAGACAGTGTCAGGACTGAATTGAATTAAAAGACCCAGCTGATGTCTGTTGGAGAATTTGTCACAGAACTGCTTTGGTTGGCAAATGAAGAAAAGTACCCACACGCATGGTGTCAGAAGCCTTGAGTGATGAGAGGGCAGAGCAGGAAAGGACAGTTTGGTGTGGCCTGTGTCCCTACACCTCCTGAGCACTTAACCAGGATTATAGCATGGCATAATCTTTACTTCTAGCAATGGATGCTGCTCAGAGTCTTGTCATATCTGAGACATGCACTTGCTGCGTCCTATCATATAATTTAGGCATTCTTTATGTTTGAGATGCTATTTTTCTCTATTATTTCTTCTGCATGCAAATATCCCTGAAAAGACAGGGCAAAGCCAAATGCCCTCACCCCAGCCTCCACCTTTGTAATTCTAACAAAGTCAGCAATTCAAACGAAAATTCCATCATTGATATACTTTTTGTACATGTTGGAAAACAGGTAAACATTTGGTAATACTTACCCTAATATTTCAGGTGTTTGACCTAAATCACATCTCTGGATTTTGCTTTTTATTTGACTATTTTGATGGGTTCCATTTAGAACCTATATTTATACTTACCATTCAAATGTTAGAAAAAGTAAATACACATAAGCCCACCAAAACTGAGGTACCTTCTAAAAAATTGTTATTTTCTGCTGAGAAAAAAAATCATTTTCATGTTTTTAAACCAACAGCTGATTACTGCTGCTAACGATTCTCAGTCTGCTTTTGAGAATGCTTTCCAGCTCAGTTTCCCTCTTCTGAGTGTAAATATGATACATGTTCCTTATAAAAACTCAAATAGTGGAGAAAAGCACAAATAAGACAGCAGAAATCCTTTGAAACTCTACTCTCTGAAGATAGCCACTATTTATTAACCTTTTGCTGAAGAGCAAATCTCATCTTGAAAACCGGATTTACAGTTTGCCTTGCAGACATCTCTCCATGAATCCATGCATGCAGACATGATTCTACATAATGTCTTGGCTTTTCCAGTCAGCAGTACATTGGGACAGAAAAAAACTGTGCCAATAAATGAAGCTTTGTATCCTGGACTCTCGTTATGCCCTCCTTCCTCCTTCAGGTAAGAGTTACAATGCATAGTGACGTGGAAACACTGGCATCCGTGCTCACGTGTCCTGGTGATGTGGTGTGCACTGTGCTCAAATGCCATGATCTTGTTTTCCACCCCAGTCCTTCACAGCTGATGTTTATTTTCAATAATTCACAGTTATAAATTTGTTGCCTTATTTTCCAACTTTTAAATTTTGTAAACCTATTTGTAGATACCACTTTCATCTTATCTTTATCTCATAGTCTCAACTCTTCTAGAAAGACATGTGTACCTTCATTCATTCATTCACTCATCCAGCCATTAGGCTATGGTGCATGGTAGTGCCCCAGCAGATACCGCACAGTCCCCGGCCCCAGTGCATCAGTGGGGCTGAGCCACTCTCTGGTTTTTTAGGCATTAGCTGGTTGGTGTCTCGACTTGCTGTTAAGCTAAGCCCTTTTGATAGACAAGCTGCCTTCCAAGTGAGTGTAGAAGCTGAACAGCACTCTAAATACATCAGACATAAAGGGAGGAGGCCTGAGTGTAACCCCATGTAACCTTCAGTAACTCAGGCCTCAGAGTTACTGTTAGGTTATTAAGTATGAAATGTCTGATGTCTGTAAACACTAAGTTAGACAGTTACTGTCTCTGACATTTCACTTTGACACTTCTTGGTGTGTGTGTTTGTGTGTGTGAAGGTACATCCTCATTCTTTCAAATGTATGTTTTGGCTTATGACAGCTTTCAATTTTTTTTTTTTTTTTGCAGTTTTTTTGGCAGGGGGTGGGTTTGAACCTGCCACCCTTGGCATATGAGGTAGGCACTCTACTCCTTGAGCCACAGGCACTGCTCTATCTTTTTTAGAGCAATTTTTGTGAAACCATGTATAAGTCAAAAACGTATGTTATTTTTGAATATGAGTTCCATTGTGAAATCAATGCCGTACAGATAGCTCAAAATATCAACAAAGTGTTTGGGCAGGATGTGGCCAGTGGCTGTGAGTGCACAGTATGTCAATGGTTTGAGAAGGTCCATTCTGGTGATTTTAATCTTGAAAATGAGCCAGGTGGGTGACCTGAGACCAGGTAGATGATGATGAGCTGAAAGCTGCAGTGGAAGTGAATCTATTCCAACAATATTGGACCATGTGTAATAAATCAGCAAGGCAAAGTGGCTGGATAGACGGGTTCTGCGTGAATTAACGAAGCAGCACAAAGGAAATTGTCTCTTGTCTTCCTTTCTTTGCTGTCAGAATGTAAGCATGAACCATTTCTACACTGTATTGTTATGTGTGATGAAAATGGGTTCTTTGTGACAATCACAAACATTTGGCACAATGTGTGGGTAAAGATGAAGTGCTAAAACACAATCCAAAATCAAATATTCATGAAAAAATAATTAAAAAGCTAATGGAGTCCATCTGGTGGTCCGGTGCTGACATTATCCACTACTGTTTCATGGAACCCAGTCACTTGATTCCAGAGATGTCTTCTGCAACCAACTGGATAAAATGATGAGGATGCTTATGATTTAGCAGCAAAGATTGGTCAGTAGTGACAAGCCAATCCTCTTGTAAGACAGCACTGTTGTACAAACAACTCAGCTCAAACTCCAGAAGTGGACTTAGAAACTCCTGTCATCTGCTGTATTTCCCAGACTTGCACCAACTGACTACCACTGAAATAACTTAGGGGACCTGGAAAAATAGACTCGGACCCCCACTTAGGTTAATTAATTGGTAATTTATTTTACTTGCTGCAGGGGCTGTTGCTCCAAGAGACAGTCAGCCCCCGGTGAGAGTGTGAGATACCTTTTGTAGGCTTTGTGGAAGCATATTACAGAAGCAAAACATGGCTGGTTAAGGGGTTACAACTCAGGTAGTCATAGATACAGCAATGGAACAATAATTAATACAGTTTCAGTTGACAATGGACACATTTCATATCACAATGGTTATGGTTATACAACAGTAATTAATCAAGTCTCAGTGAGTTTTCCACCATTGTTCACCTACTGAGAACTTGGGGGTTTTGTGAAACTTGGGACTTTTTTTCCTTGTACCTGAAGCTTGTTCTTGGCAACCCTAGGAGGAAGAAGGGGGCCTGGGAACGTGTTCTCGGCCACCCTGGGGGGAGAAGGGACTTGCCTTGTTCCTGGAGTCGACTCTGGGGAGAGAAGGGAGGAGGAGGGAAATGGGCTGGAGAGGGTGGGGGGGAACAGGTGAGGGTGGTGGTGGGGTAACAGGTGAGGGTGGTGGTGGGGGGAACAGGTGAGGGCTGGGGAACAGGAGTGGGCAGGGGAAAGAGGGCTCGGTTACAACACCACTTCCTCCAGGCTTTGAACCACTTCTGCCAAGGAAAAATATTAACATGCTGTGGAAAATACCTTTCATGATTTTAGTGCAACTCACTCTCTAGGCCTTTTCTTTGGGATATAACAAACTAAACTTTTAATTTGAAATCAGACATTTCAGATTTAATGACCTAACATATTCACATCCAAAATGAGGCCCCTACCCAAGTCTTACTGCGTCTCTGATGAGTAGTGTGATGAGAGAGGCAGCATGCTGAGACCTTGACAGAGCATGCCATGGGGCTCTATCATACCTTGACAGAGCATGCCATGGGGCTCTATCATACCTTGACAGAGCATTCCATGGGGCTCTATCACACCTTGACAGAGTGTTCCGTGGGGCTCTATCACACAGCTCAAACACAGCAGGAAAACCAAAAACAACACCCAAACCCATCCAGATCTCTGTAACTCTCAACTGCCAGGGAATTAAAAAATAATTATTTCTTTTTTTTTAAATTAAATGATAGCTGTGTACATTAATGCAATCATGTGGTACAGTGTGGTGTTTTCATATACAATTTGAAATATTTTCATCAAACTGGTTAA
>NW_003852520.1:2482490-2488406 GCF_000181295.1 Otolemur garnettii
CCAGTACCATGCTGTTTTAATCACTATCAATTTATAGTATAATCTGAGGTCTGGTAGCATGATTCCTCCTACTTTGTTTTTATTCCTGAGTAATGTCTTGGCTATTCAAGGTTTCTTCTGATTCTATATAAAATGAAGTATTATTGTTTCAAGATCTTTAACATATGACAGTGAAGCTTTAATGGGGATTGCATTAAAATTGTATATTGCTTTGGGTAGTATGGGCATTTTAACAATGTTGACTCTTCTCAACCATGAGCATGGTATGTTTTTCTATTTGTTAACATTTTCAGCTGTTTCTCTTTTTAGAGTTTCATAGTTCTCTTTATAGAGATCTTCCGCATCCTTTGTTAGGTAAACTCCCAAATATTTCATCTTCTTTGGCACTACTTTGAATGGAATAGAGTCCTTGACTATTTTTTCAGCTTGGCCGCTGTTGGTATATATAAAGGCTACAGATTTATGAGTGTTGATTTTGTAACCTGAGATGCTACTGTATTCCTCGATCACTTCTAAGAGTTTTATAGTTGAATCCCTGGTGTTTTCCAGATATACAATCATATCATATGTGAAAAGTGAAAGTTTAACCTCTTCTGATCCTATATGGATGCCCTTAATCGCCTTTTCTTCCCTAATTGTGATAGCTAACACTTCCATTACAATATTAAAAAGCAATAGAGACAATGGGCAACCTTGCCTGGTTCCTGATCTGAGTGGAAATGATTTCAGTTTAACTCCATTGATTACAATATTGGCTGTGGGTTTGTTGTAGATGGCCTCTATCAGCTTAAGAAATGTCCCTTCTATGCCAATTTTCTTAAGTGTTCTGATCATTAAGGGATGCTAGATATTATCAAAAGCTTTTTCTGCATCAATTGAGAGAATCATATGATCTTTGTTTTTTAATTTGTTTATGTGGTGAATTATATTTATAGATTTACGTATGTTGAACCATCCTTGAGATCCTGGAATAAAACCCACTTGGTCATGGTGTATAATTTGTTTGATGTGTTGCTGCATTCTGTTCATTAGGATCTTGTTGAATATTTTCGCATCAATATTCATTAGTGGTATTGGTCTATAATTTTCTTTTCTTGTTGGGTCTTTTCCTGGTAAAAATAATTATTTTCTTAAAAGCCCCTTTTTCTTTTTTCAACATATTGAAAAATAATGTGTAGAAAACAAAACCAGATACCTTCAGTTAAACATGGTCCCACGGCAGTGGCTAACACCTGGCCCCTGGTTCTGAATCACGTTTTTGTAGGTCTGTGTATAGTGACTGCTGGCCCTTTAGTCAAGAGGAGGAACTTAAAGGTTAAAGACTGAAAAACCATAACATCAGGCTTGATTTTGTCTTGCCTATAAAGTGATAGTGTTCTGGTACCTCTACTGATAAGCTGAGAATCATCTCCCCTTATGTGACTTGAGCTGCAGAAACCATAACAATTAAAATAAAGCTTCTTGAGAAACAAACATCAGCTCAGCACAACTTGGAATCACTGACAATAGCACTGCAGTGTTTCCCTCATTCCACAGCCCCAGGGATGGGAAAGCAACACCAGGTTGTTTTGACCTCGGCCCCTCATCACCAACTACTGAATTTCCTTATATTTCCCATCCTCCTCCACATATTTCCAGCTTCTTAAAGTTTTCCATTTCCCCACATCACTAGTAAAAATCCCCTCCAAAGCCTGCCTCTCTCCTCCTAACAGGGTACTTTGTAGAGGCAAATTACTTCAGTTGTGAGACTCACAACCTTCAAGGAGGAAGCGTCTTTATGATCATTTACTCTGACCCTCTCATTCTTCAGATCAGGAAGTAGTGTCAGAACCAGAATTAAAATCTGTTCTGGGACCTCAAAACCAAAACATTTCCAGCTTGTTGCATTTATGACGTTAACATTGAAGTTATCCAAAGTTAATTTTTAAATTAGGTGAGCTAAATATTCCCTATTTGTCTTGGGAAGGAAAGAAGGAGAGAGGTCTATCTGCCCATCCTGTGCTGGGCCCTTTTACTGATGGGCCACATCTACATCTAATAAAATCCCAAGCAAGTGACTGATTGCCCAGTGTATCCCTAAAACAGGAAAATCTAAACCTACCGCCTTCACTTCCCAGGCAAGGAATGCCTGTCTAAGGCTCTCACCCTTCACTGATTAATATTGGGAGAACTTAGGAGGAGATAAAACTCTATATTGTGGTGTTTTGACAAGCATCTTTGTGTAATGTCTTCTCATAAGATGTTAGAATTTGTTTTATTTGAATTCTCATGCCATTTTTTGCCTCTATAAAAGTATTATATGCTTAAGGAAGGCATTATTTTAAAATTATGTTTTTCATTAAAAGTTATTTATCTGTATTTGCTTTTTATTGCAGTAAATTGTGACATTTTCCTATTCTTATCACAGGAAGACAAATTCACTTTGGGAAGATAAATGTCACATTTTAATGAAAGCCAGCTGATGGTTTGGATGGGGCAGTGATCCTAAAAGGGAACAAACAGGTGTAAACTTTGACATTTCTCATTCTTCTTCACCACAGCATAAGATTTACCTTTATTTTTTAATATTGGAGCACTTGCCCTGTAAATCTCGGCATGTGGATGAGCTAACCACCTTGGGAGTTCATCAGTCCTAAAAAACCAATTCCAGAGAACAACCTTCTGACACAAGAAAAACTTGCAGTTAAGTGGAAAATAAAGCAAATGAGAATTGAAATGTGGAGTATTTCATATTCCATATGAACACAGCATGAAACACAGAAGGGCCATTTCTTCCATTTGAGGTTGGGGGTCAAGAGTTCAAGGCTGAATCCCTGCAGTGACCAGGCTGCTGGGAATTTCATCTCTGCACAATGGACCATGGAAAGGTGAGCTACATACCTAAATAAAAGGGGGGCTTTTTTTCACATATGAATGCACATAGTTCGTATAGTGAACATTTATCATCCTTTTGGCTGCCCAGCATCTGAACTTCCTGCCTCAGTTTGGGGAATTTCTGCAGTGAGCCACGGCAGGGAGCCAGGCCTGCCTCCCACTGTGCAGATGGGAGGCCCCAGAAATCATCTTCTCTACGCCGCAGGGAGTACAGCACAGGTGCACTGCCCAAGCTTGGCCAGACAGAGCTCATACTCAGCTGTTAGTGGTTGGAATAATTACTACAAATGGGAATTCAGTCCAGCCGTGAAAAGTGCCACACCCAGTAACCAGCGCATACATTCAAGCCAAGGGCATGTGTCTTCTCCCGGTGCTGGCGGTGTCACCAGAGACTCACCCACTAGCTAGTAGCAGCATCCTCCCAGGACTTGTCCTGTGCTGGTGCTGGGCTGTCTTGTCTTTCCCAGTTCCTGCCCCATTCTCTGGAAGCCCTTGCTACCAAAACTGTGATCTGGGAACTTAGTAATGTGGAGTCTGGGCCTTGCCCCAGACTTAGGGAGTCAATATAGGATAGTGCCTGCACATAGTAGGGCCTACTGGGTATTTCTTGAATGTATAGATACATGAAAATGTGTTAACATTTGTTCTTATTGAAGCTATCTGAATTATATTTTTTCAAAACATAAGAACGTAGATAAAGCTTAACCCAATGGTCACACTGTTGAAAACACATTAAATGGTATTTTAGATGAATGTTATTGACATTTAAGGAAGTCTTATAGTGAATCCTTATGTACATTCAGTATGCCTTTTTAAAGTGAATAACCAGCCCTTTATTTGTCTGTGTTAATTGGTATTGTTAAAGCAGGACACACACAGGGAAGACTGCTGTGACCAAATGAGTTGTCGCTCAGCGGACTACTGCAGTTCTCTCCACGCCCTGGTCATTGTGGTCCTTGTCTGTCTTCTTCCTGGTTCCCCAAAGTGCCAGTCTCCATGCGATCTTGGTATATACCAACACGAAGAGAAGCAATCAAAATGGATAGTAAAGCAGTTCTCCTCACCAGGTCAGCCAAATGATGTAATTCCAAGCCCTGCACTGTATTTAACTACCTGCGATTATTGGACGTTAAGGACCACCTGCCCTTCCAGGTGGCACACTGCCAGCCTCAAGGGCCTTCACTGGCCATCCCAAGCCAGTGTTGAAAGAGTGCCACATTAGTGCCTAAGAGAACACGGAGCTTTCCCACTCTCCCCTAGAAAGGAAGAGCCCCTGAAAGGCAAACCGTTTTTAAAAGCTTTGTTGAATTTAGCAAGCTAGAGAAGAAACACTCAGTGTAAGAATTTTGAGAATATGTTACAACTTTGCAATCAATCAGCCACATGCCGTGTTCTCAGGAAAGTTTCTTAACCCCCTAAGACTTCAGTGTCCTTCTGGATAATCCAGAGCTAGTAAGAATGCCAGCTAACGGGTGGGTGAGGATATAATGTGAGAGGGACACGGAGCGCAGTATTTATACTAATTAGTTATTATGATTGTTGTTTTTCTCCTACAACATGTGAGCTCATGAACAATTTATGAAATCACTTAAAACTAGGATTGGCAACGCACCTATCATAGATAACAGGGTGATTTTTCAGTGGCATAAAATTTGACCCCCATCCTTGTGCCTCTGAAACCATGACTTTTAAAACTTGTGGTCAGGGTAGATTTTAGGAGATGTTATAATACAAAGAAACAAGCACGGACTTTGCTCTCAGACAGATCAGAGTTAGAATTTCAATATCATAGATGTTATTCCCCTTTCTCCCTGTTAAGGATATCCAGAATTTTATTCAGTATGAGTCCCTCAACTGCCACATCCACAAGCTACAGAGGAGCTGATTAAGGCTGTGATGAATGGGCCTCAGGGGAATCCCACCCCTGGGCTGGAGTGATTGGTTCAAGAATTCAGGCCTCAGCCAATGAGGACATGAGTCTCCTGACACACGGACCAATGGGATGCAAAGAGAGAAACAGGGTCTTGAGGACGCACCCGGAACACTTGGTACACTAGCAGCTGAATCTGACAGGAGCCAGGTATTACACTTTGCAATTCACCCCCAAGTTTGTGCATCCAGGGGACAGCCTTCCTCCTGAGAGACCCAAGTCTTTTTTAACTCTGATTTTTGGTAAGGGATTTCTTGAAGAGTTTGCTGCGACTAGGCAGTGTGAGAAACTCCACTCAAAGTCACATTTGCACCAGGGTCTGACCGCTCTTAGAGCCTTCCTGGATCCTTGCCTATTTCCATTCACATGAGTGTTTTTTCCTGATAAAAGCCCAACACATACAATCTCATCTTAATATCTGCTTCTTGAAGGACCTGCCTAACACAGAAGGTTTCCTGGACCCTTGTGGAAGGTAAGTCTCCTTGTTCTTAGAGTGAGGCGCTGGAGAAGGTGCTCTTCCTTTGCATTTCATGAATGTCATGGGAAGCCTAGAACTGCTCCAGTCTTTCCTAACAAGAGTTATCTCCTCCAGGTTCACTATCCCTAGATTGTTCAACTTCTCTTTATGCTAAATGGTTTTCAAACCCCTTGCCACTCTGGGGGTAGCTAGAATTGAAGACTGTTAGGCAGAGAAAACAGAAAGTACGGTAAGACTGTCTTCGCCCTTGCTTTCCGTATCACAGCGTTATGTGGTTTGAGCTTTTGGAGGAGCTGTAAATTTTTTTAGGAATCTGGTAGCTGCCTTCACTTATCTGAAAGACTGACAACACGCAGAATGCAACAATCGGACGTTTCTTCATTGATTCACTCTTTGGCAAATGGAGCAGCACAGAACCCAGACTCCAGAGCCAGACTGAGTTCTTATCCCAGTTCTGCCTCTTACAAGCTAGGTGTGCTTGGAAAATTTAATTTGCCTGGCTGGGGTGCCAGCCACATACACCTAAGGTGGTGGGTTCGAATCCAGCCTGGATCCACCAAACAACAATGACGGCTGCAACCAAAAAATGGCTGGGCGTTGTGGCGGGCACCTGTGATCCCAGCTACTTGGGAGG
>NW_003852520.1:2488490-2510927 GCF_000181295.1 Otolemur garnettii
AAAAAAAAAAAAAAAGAAAATTTAATTTGCCTCTCTGTGCCTCAGTATCCTTCTCTGTAAAGTGCTCCCCTTACCTCACTGTGTTCCAGGAGCTACTTATAAAGTATGCACAGCAATTCTGTCATAGAGTAAGTGCTAAGTAAGTATAAAATATTTTAAGTGCTTATTAAGTGCCAAACCCTGGCCATGCTTATAGAGAGTAAAGCAAGAAAAAATAAATGGACACCAGCAATTCTATTCCACGTAAATATTTCTAAGAGCAGAACAATCTCACAAAAATAAGATTTTGGCCAGATAAGGGTCCAGGTGTTGACAAGAGGCTTTCTAAATACTCTTTCAACTCTCAAATTCCAGGATTCAACTTCTGAATTCCAAAAAAAAAAAAAAAAGTCACATTATGCTAGATCTGAGGTTGGCCAACTTTCTCAGTAAAGAGCCAGAGAATAATTATTTTAGGCTTTTCAAGACATTCAGGTTATGCTGAAACTACTTAATTTTTCCATTGTAGCATAAAACAGACATAAACAAAGTGTAAATGAACAAGCATGGTTGTGTTCAAATAAAACTTTATTTATAGACACTAAAATATTAGTGTCATGTAATTTTTTTGTCACAAAATGTTATTTTTTTATTTTTTAATCATTTAAAAACATAAATACTATTCTTATCCCACAGACTATGATTGGACCTATGAGCTATCGTATGTCCCCCTCCTCACCCAGCCCCCATCTACTCCCATGCTCAAGGAAGCAGTGTAAGGGAGAGTCCCAATCAAGAATGAGATGTCAACTGTGGTTGGGAGTTTCAATGACAAGTAAACATCTCAGAAGAAAAACTAGCTAACACTGGGCCATTTCTACTATCATTGGCATAAAAGTTAATAGGACACAAGAAAAAGCAAAAATTGCAATGATCTGGGGTTTCGCCATAATTGCAACAATCATTGTTGAATTTACTTTCTGTAACTAGAATCTATACCCTTTTCATCTTCTCTCTTTATGAATTTTAGGTAATACATCTTTAATCAGAAGAGAATCTTATGGGGCTATTTCTTGTACTTCCTGGCCCCTTTGAAGGATATCTACTGGGAATACTGAATTCTCAACACTCTCTTTTTCTTCCCAGAAATAATTATCCCAAAGGGAGAACTCATTATAACTCCTACCAGCTCTCTTAACTGTCTTATAAAATATATTTAAGGAGTTGCTGATAAGCTACTCTTTATTATGAATTCTTAACTGCTACCAGGAGTAGCCTGGCCCTAAAGGAGATTTGTGAGTGATCCCAGATCACTCACACTAACGTGGCCAGGAAACTGCTTTAGAATCCCAGGAATTGGACTACAACCAAACAGTGCCCTCTCCCATTTGTCTTTCTAGTGTCAATATCTCTGTACTGTCGCCAGTATATTCAAAATCTTGGCCAAAACAGAATAAAACAAAACAAACAAACAAACTACATCCTGCTCCAACTAGTTTAGCTTTAAGTGACAGAAAATGTGAAGTAACAGTGGTTTACATACGGCAGACATCTGCTTCTCTCTCACCTAAATGATGTCAGCAGAGGAAGAACCCAGGGCTATGACAGCAGTTGCACAAAGTCCTCAGGGCCCAGACTTGGTCTCTGTCTACTTTCTGTCTTTGCCATCACTACTTTGGCCCATGCCCAGCCCACAAGCCCACAACGGCTGGAAAAGACAAAAGAGGAGAGATCTCAAGGGTGCAACCAGTTCTGCTCACTTATTGGCCACAACTTAGTCACAAGATCATACCTAGAAACAGCAATGCTGGAAAAACTGGTCTCCTGGGAGACAACGGAAATGTCTCCTGGGAGGTGACGAACCATGTCTATCTACGGTGCCTGGAATGCAAGCATTCCACCAGCTGGTTCATTTTATGGGGGCTGCTTCAACTTCCTTCTTCAGAGAAGCACATCAGTCAGACCAGAGAGGAGCCTTGTGCACTCCAGGACCAAGACCATCAACTGGTCAACCCTATGGAGAGACAGCAACTGCCACCAGAACTAGAATTCATGAAGGTCAGTGTCCCAAGGAGTTTTCATCCCACCTAACTGTTGTTTGACACCTTCCACCTCACAAACCCCAGGAGAGTCCATCCCACCCCACATGAGTCTCTATCTTTCAAACCTCACATTTATAAATTATGATGGGATATATTAGGCATATGTCCTTATTTCGAGGGGAAATATTTAAAATTTCTTGTAGGTAAGCTACATAAGTCCTGTGAATAAATTACATTCTTTTCTCCATTTTCCCAGCCTCCAAAATGTATCTAAAATTCTCCTGGGGTTCCTGTTTACTCTAAATGTAACATCCATTCATTTTCTTACTATATATTTTGGAATTCCTTTGCCAATATGGGATCATCAACTTTGAGTTTAAAATATGGAAAAGAGTTGTCAGGTCTTATCTTTACTCCAAGTGCAAGTACAGGGGGGCAAGCAATGTGACCCCAACATCTGGATACCATTACCTCCATGTTGCTCTGACAAGGAGGGGTGAAGAGTGAGAGGATAATTCCCACACTCAGACTAACAAACCTGCCATAGAGACAAAGATGGTTTTAATGATCTGAGAATTTGGGGGTCGGGGAGGGGAGGGGAGAAGGGCAGATGGGTGGAGGGAGGGTGATTGGAAAGATCATCTCTATGGTCTGTCTTGCAAGGGTACAAGTGAATCTTTCTAAAATTAGAGTATAAATGTCTTAACACAATAACTAAGTAAATGACATAAAGTCTATGTTAACCAGTTTGATGAAAATATTTCAAATTGTATATGAAAACACTACACTGTACCCCATGTTTGCATTAATGTACACAGCTATCATCTAATTAAAAAAAGGAAAAAAAATGATCTGAGAATTTTTTTTACTGTGAGTAAACAAAGAAATTAATTTCTTAGTTGTTCATGCCTATGAAGTGGAATATTTCCATTGTTTAAATACCAGCTCTAGTTCCAGAGAACATAATACAAAAACTATGCTTCCATGTCTGAATAACACTGAGCTTTCTCTCCACTGTTTTCCTCTTAAATGTCTGTAAATGGGTGAAGAAAAGTTCAAAATGAGGGGCATTTTGCAGGAAATTATCTTTACCTTGTCAGATACTCAAATGGTGGCCACAGAGGTGAAAATGGTTAATTCAGGTTTCAAGCATATCTGGAAATATTTCTTTACATCATATGTTCATAAGTCTAATAAATTGTTAACTTCTGAACTCACCTTCTGTAATGTCCAAATTGCTGTTGATAAAAACTAAACCTTTGATATCACGTAAACCCACAGGCCACATGTGGCCCAGTATAGCTGAATGAATGGGTGAGCCCACTACAAAATCATCGACATACTTAAAACATTAGGAAATTCTTTTGGAGACTTTTTGGTGGAACGAGATTGTGCAATTCTTGAGCATGAACTTTGAAGATGACAAACTTGTGTCACAATGTCACGTAAAATAAACGTGTGTCACTCTCCCTGCACACGTGGCTGTTTCAGTTTCACGTGGTGAGCAGCTCCCAGTGTGTCCTCGCCCAGCACAGACAGTTCAGTCAATACCCTCAGACACTACATGCGCTTGTAGTAACTTGGTGAGCCAACAATTACCCACATCTCAAGCTACAATTGCAATGTCAGGCATTTAATGTCATTTAGCAGTCAGGTGAGCATTCTTACTTGCTTAGTAAGGCACTTCCACACCTCGGCGGTGCCTCAACATAACCCACCATGCTGCACAATTGGCCTCTGCCTCACCCGGCATCAGCAGCTGGGATGTGGAAGGGCCCAATCCTTGCTTTCTATTTTCCTGTCAATTAATTTCATAATAAAAGTAAATATAGTCCTTTATCTACTACTATCTTTTTAATTTCAACCTGACTTCTACAATGTCTCAAAAGGAAACAGAACCTCCCCAAAAGAAAAATTATGGACAAAAGAAAATTGCTGAATGAAATGTGACTTTTTTGTTGAGACAAATAGTAAGGCACTCTGTTTACTTTGTAGGGAATTTGTGCAAGTTCTCGAAGACTAGCATTTGAAAAGTCTTTATATGCACAAACATGCTACCAAATTCGATGCCTATGAAAGATTGTGTCCCAAGGTCAAAATAATGGAACTGAAAAAGTCTATCTCCTCAATAAAAATTTTTTAAAGTTACAGCTCAGACAGATTCTACTGTAAAAGTGAGTTATGTGGTAGCATATTTAATAACAAAAAAATCAAAACCCTTTACTGATGGTGAGTTTATTAAGCAATGTAACAAAAGCATGGCAGATATATTTTCCCTGAAAAAAAAAGGGATATTTCCAAAATCAGTTTGTCTCACCAGACTATAACCAGGAGAATTGAAGAAACTAGAAAATTTTGAAAAGTAGTTTGGAGAGTAAAGTTGCTAACTTTAAAATTGATGCTCTGGTGACGATGACAGCACCAATGCTACAATACAGCTCAATTTGACATTTTTATTAGAGGAATTGATGATGAACATAATGTCACTGAAGAAAAGGCTTCTTTAGTGCCATGAAAATATAAAACAAAATCAAGCGATTTTCACGAAGCAGTGAAAAATTGCTAAAGCGGTTTTATGTGTCCATTGTCAACATATCTGGTATAGTCACTGATGGTGCCCGACGATGGCAGGCAAGAGAAAGGGACTTGTAAGGTGAATAGAAGACAATGCAATTGCTGCCCAAACTCACGTTTGCTGACGTATCATCACATAGTACCTCAAGAAGATCCATCTGCAAAAGTTTTAAAAATGGGTAACATCGTGCAAATCATCATTAAGACTGTGAATGTCATGAGGGCCAAGGGATTAAATCATTGTGTATTCCAGGAGTTCCTTGAAGGTACTGATGCTGACTATGGCAACATCATTTACTTACAAGTGAGATGGCTAAGTTGAGGCCAAATATTGAAAAGATCTTGTGATTTCTGACATGTTATCAAGTTGTTTATGGTATCAAAAATCAAACTTGTGCCAGAACTTATGATGAAAACTGGTTTAGGTATTTAGAATTTTTAGTGGATTTAACCACTCATTTTAATGAGTTAAACATTCATCTTCAAGGTGAAAACCAACGTATCAATACAATGTTTCTAACTATAACAGCACTCCAGATGAAACTGAAATTATGGCAAGCTCAAATTAAGGCAAACAATTTTATACTTTTCAACATGTTAGCTAAACACAGTCCTGTGGACAGTGAGAAATATGTAGCTTTGCTTTTTGATTTGATACAAGAATTTAAAAACAGACTTCAAGATTTCTGGGAAAATAATACTTTGGTGCATTCGAGACTCCATTTTTAGTCTACATAAATATGTTACCTGCCAATTTCCAAATGGATTGTAGAGCTGTGATCTGACATTCAACTTAAAGAAAAACTTGATCATGTCTCTTTAGTGGACTTTTTTTTTTTCCTAGAGACAGAGTCTCACTTTATCACCCTGGGTAGAGAGTCGTAGCATCAACAGCGCACAGCAACCTCAAACTTCTGGTCTTAGGCGATTCTCTTACCTCAGCCTCCTGAGTAGCTGGGATGACAGGTGCCTGACAAAATGCCCAGCTATTTTTTGTTGAAGTTTGGCCAGGGCTGGGTTTGAACCCACCACCTTCAGTATATGGGGCTGGCGCCCTACTGGCTGAGCCACAGGTGCCACCCTCTTTAGTAGACTTATGTAGGTCCTGTCTTCCCAGAGACAAATACCCCTCACTTCACAGTCATGCCTTATTCATGTCATTGCTTTTGGCAGCACCTACACTTTTTTTTTCAAGCGACTATTTTCAAAAATGAGGCATATTTAAAGAAAAGTTAAAAACAAAATACCTGATGAGCTCCTTGAGAACTCACTGAGAATTGCAACTACTTCCATCAAACCAGATATTGATGCATTAGTTTCTCAAATACAATGTCAATTATCCCCCTGGTTTTATGTTGTCACTTTTCTTTTACTTTTATAATTTAAAAATATCCAAAAAAAAACCAAAAAACCGAGAGACGTTTTGTTACTTACATATGCACATTTTCTACACTAGTGATCTCAAACTTGGAACCTGCTCAATGGTTTAGCAGACTCTGGCTGCTGCGTAATTAGGATTATTGTGAGAGGACTTCTTGCTCTTCTGTGGTGGTGTATATCTGAGGACTTGGACTTTGTTTTTTGCTTGTCAGCTTCATTAGTGTTTGTGTTTGACTTGTCCTCTTCCAAGGTAGCCCAGATAAGTTAAAAGGTTGGACATCCTGGCTAAACTATATAGTTTTTGTTATAGTTTGTTTTTCTATAAATCTTTTAGTCTTGAGACTAATTTCTTGTCCTTCTTCATCATCTTTTCTATCTATATTTTAAGATGAAAAGCGTTTCCTTCGTTCCACATGTACAGTGAGAACCAAGCTATTCAAGGTTCCTTCTGGTTGTCTGAACACCCATTTCCCCTCTCCCCGTCTGCAGTCCCTCTGTGTCCAGAGCAAGCTCCTGGGGTCTCAGGCTAGGCTGTCATGCCGCAAAACCTCTGCCCCCCTAAACCTTTCTCGCAAGGCTGCGTCTCCCTTCCTCCCAGGCAGGCTCCCGCCCAAGGAGACTGGGCTTCTCCTTGCCAACATGGCCCACCTGTGAAAGTCGTGGCTGATAAGTGACATGAGGAGGAGACCTCCATTCATTTGCTTTCTCCTCCCAGGCTTCAGACACATGCAGGCTGTGCTAGGGCTACTCCAAATATCCATGAACGTCAGAAGAGAAACGTGGCACCCACATTCCAAGATGGCATGGCGCAGGAGAAACTGACTATATGTCATCCCCCTCTTCTGCCACCAACACCATGCCTACAGCTGAGGCAGGCCCCTGGCAGTAACACGTGTGGCTGCTGCTCGTTACAAAGTATCTTTAGATCTATGCGAACATCCATCTTCTGTGTAAGCTTTTCTGCCCCACAACTCCTGCCCCCCAGGGCACCCCTGCCCTGCCACCCTTGTCCCTGTGTCCCTCCAGCTCACCATCACTTGAGGCAAAAGATAGTGGTTTTCTAAATTACTCTTGGTTCTCTGTGTTTCCTCAACTGTGGGGAATCTCCACGGCCCCTGCTGCTTCCTGGCCACCATGAACCACATGTGACTAAGCAGGCACGGTCTGCATTGTTAAGCAAACCCCTGCTCAGCCCTGCTCTCCCCTTCTCTGCAGGGTGCTTCTGCTCCCAGGCCACACAGGGTGTGTCTCCAGAATGGGGGGCAGGGTGAGAGTGTGGGCAGCTGTGCCTTTATGAAGGTCAAAGTCTGCCTTCTCAGACTGTGAATTCAAAGGAGGAAGTTCACCCAGTAGCCTGTGCTGACGGCCCAAGGGCCTCTTTCCTATCATTCTGAGTCGCCAGAGAATTGGTCTGGTTTTTGCAGGTTCCTGCTGAGCCATCCCCACAAGTGGCTGAGTGACACAATGTGTTGTTTGAATGCAAACAACCCTGGGTCTGAGACCCACTTCTGTAAAGAGAAGAATACAACCCCCCACCTCTCCCAGTCATTTGGGGGTTAAATCAAAAAACACAGCAACTACAGGTGCTTAAATTGCATAAGGCAGGTGTCTTCAGCTCCCCTCTGTCACCAAGTCTGCTTCCCTCCATTTTCCTGGTGTACAGGGTAAGGGGGCCCCTCTGTGCCTTCCCCCAGCCTCACTTGGCACCCCTCTGTCATACTCAGGGCTTTCCTTCTCTCCTCAAGCCCCTTTACTTCTCCATGTCATTTTTAAGTACCTTGCACGAGGCTCTCCCTCGTGTCTTCAGGAAGTTTTGCATTCTTGGAAACTGGCATGAATTCCCAAATTCATATAATATTTATTCTGAATCGCACTTTCCACTCCTTGATTATACCATATTGTTTTCTGATGATCTTAAGACAATCTGTGCCCTCAACCCAGTGGCACTTAACACTGCATGAGAGGGCGGTAATAGGGACAGTTCACGTGGATACCCGCTCTTTTGGGTATGTACAGAACAGCACTGCAATTCAGGACCTGAGAAAGATGCATTGGTAGGACGTGATAAGTAGCCTGAGTGAGACTTCCCAGGCCTTGGAATTGCTGGGCAGGGCTTTCAAGAAGCCAGACTTTGGGAATTGCCCCTCCATAGCTGCAGGATTCAGGCTGAGCTCAGGGATAAGCCATCCACCAACTCTGTAGCATCCAGCCTCCAAAATAGCCTCCAATAATTCCCACCCCCAATATTCTCACCCTTACATGGCGCCTCCCACACCGTGGCAGAGTCCATCTGTGCAACCAGCAGAAGCAGGAAGAACGTCAGGGTACCTTTCTGGAGGCTGGACAGAGGCCCCTGTTCACTTTCTCTTGATCATTTGCTCCCTTGGAAGCCAGTGGTCATGTTTCATGGACTCTTGGGAAGCCGAGTGGCCCATCTAACCCCTTGACCACAACTTCATGGGGGACACTGAGCCAGAACAACTGAGTTAGGCAGGTCCTGGATTCCTCACCCCCAGGAGCAGTACAAAAGATAAATGTTAGATCAACCCATTTTATGACAATCTGCACCAAATAGATCAATATGAACTCTCTGTTCCATTATTGGCCACCACTGCATAGATGCCCACCACTCCCAAATGTACAGTGAAATCCATCCAAGGTGATTTAACTTTATTTATAATTGAAAACAAATTATATGATCTTTAAAATTGTTTGACTACCATTTCATTACCAAATGACACACCAACAAAGCCAAACAACCTAACTTTCCTTATCAAGAAAGTTAGGTTTGACTATATTAAAATTGGAAACAAAACATAAAATACAATTGCATTTTTCTCTTTAGAGAATTCAAGGTTTTAAAGGGATGCATTAAAATAATTTGAAGAAAGCTGCACCAATTGGTGTTTTGAAAGTCAAACACCCTTAGCTACTATAAGACACAATAAAATAAATAAAACTGAGGATCACCATTATAAGGATTTTTTTTTTTACCATGCAAAGACAATGTCTTTCACAAAGGATTGACATGATGTACATGATATAATTCACACATTCCACTACCTTCTCTTGACTAGCCACAACATTCCAGGAAATATTTATGTCCCAAAAAAGTTGTGCTAGGGATATATTTTCTCTAGAAACTCAGAATCTAGAAATTCTAGAGAGAAAACAGTAGTAATTCTGTTAATTAAGTGTAATTAAGTGTAATTCCCACTGAGTCATGATTCTGCATTCTATTTTATGTAGAAAGCATGGGCACATACACACACTAGATTGATAACTATGTATGTAACTATATACATATATTTATGTGTAGAATTTGAAGAAAGCTGCACCAATTGGTGTTTTGAAAGTCAAAACCATATCATCATAAATATATACTATTTTAGCTGGAAACACAAACTTTAATAGTGACTGTTAAACAGAAAGATGATACTGTCTTAATTAATCTTAAGTTAATATTTCTGGCTAAAATAGTACATATGCCACATAGAGACACTTAAAGCAGATGATCAGGAATGAAGCAGATGCCAAAGAATTTTAAATCAGGAATTTTATGATTGATTACTTTAATTAATTATTACTGATTGATATATAGGCACTGACTACCTATTAATAATTGGAAGAGCCCCATGCAAAATGGAAACACAAGCCCCTTGTTTAAAAATTATTAAAAATATTAAGAGAGGGTATTTGGGGGGACCTCACCTAATGTGCATGATGCAATGGTACATTTCAAAACTATTAAGAAATGAGTATAATTGTGATGGATGTGTCAGTTCAATATAAACATTTCATATTGTATACGAAGCAGTACCTTGAACCCCATAAACTCATCAATGTACAAAGTTTTGATTTAATAAAAAATAATCAAAGAAAAAAGAAAAATATTAAGCTGACAACAGCATTAAATTAAGCACAGATCCTGTGCCCAGGAAGTTGGCTCCGCTGACAGGGTCTATTCTGTAACTTCTTGGTGAGAGGTCTCCTGAGTTAGGTGCTGCGAGTGGAAGGCAGCAGGGGCATAAGGCTTCCTGCCCATTACAGAGAGTCCTCTGTCTATTTAACAGTCACTGAGATTTCTATCATACTTTATAGCTGGCAACGCACTACCTGCCAGATCCAGGACCTCACTTAATTCAAGCACAAGTTCTGGGAAGCATTCATGTTATCGCTTTTACACAAGGATAATTTGTACATATAATTTGTTTTCAATTATAAATTAAGTTGGTTCTCCTTGGACGGATTTCAGCTGTACATCTGGGAGTGGTGGGCATCTATGCAGGGGAGGTAAGTGGTGGCAGATCGAGTGGCAAGTAGTGGAACAGAGAGTTTATATTGGTATCTGCTGCTTCATGAACACTTGCCCCTGAAGTCTTCCTTCTTATACAGGAAGGGGAACTGTGGCCCCGAGAGGGCCAGGGGCCCACAGAAGGCCGCTCAGCCAGCAGGGGACATTATATGCAAGTCATGTGACCTCAAATCCAATTTTCTCTCCACAAGATCAGCACAGCCTGGTGCCAGAAATTGTGAATTACAGCAAGGCACAGAGCATCATGTCTGCGGTTTAGCAATTCACCAGGGAACGGTGGGAGGCACCGAGTACGGACCCAGTGTTTGTACACACTGGCTGTTTGCTCATCTGTAGGTTTAACATTACTTTATAGCAAACACCAGACCAAACTCCAGACTCAAATTCCTCCTCCCCTTCCCTACCTAGTTCCTTCTCTCCAACTCCAACTTCAGAACTTGGTTCTCCATCAGTTTCTGGATGGGACACATGAAATGCCAGTGGGCTGACAATCTTCAGCTCAGCCTGGTCTTCTTGTATTAAAAGGTCCAGGACTCTGAATTTCCTATCTGTTTTGTACAAAGTCTTTTTTTAATGTAAAGCACACAGCTTTAATAGCAACTTGAAACACTCTTGAAAATTACAGAGGTCATCTTAACTGATCTCTCATCCCCTCCCAAAGGCAGATGCCAGCTTGTATAGAACTTGCCAGCATAAATCTGTACTTAGGCAAAACCAGTTTAATAACCATTCTCACGTTCATGTCACTGTCTCCAGTCTTACACTAAAACTATAAAAAAATTGTTTTATATGTCAGATTTTAATGATGAGAGATCAACAGGCAAATTACTGAAACAGAAACCACACTGCTCTTCACTGGTACTGTCCTCACCCAGCGTCACTTACAAAGAACTAGCTTTTACTCTGTAACTGCATAAACCTGAGGAACATATTTCCTCAAATCGAATTTGTAATTTTTTTCTTCTTATTTTACAGTGTTTCCTAGAACAGGAAGTCTGACATGAAGTATAAGGTATTTCCCTTGAATTCTAGCTTGATTTCTGACTGACTACAAGGCACTGGCACTAAATCTTAACCTCTATATTTCATTTTCCTCTGCTATCAAATCGTTAGTGAGTAGTGTTTGTCCAACTTGCAAGGAGGTTTGAGAAATTCTGGCTGCCAGAGAACAGGGTGCTTTAAAAGTGTTGGCTGGTCTGATGGCAGTGGGTTATCAAAACTTATTGACATTAGTGTCACTAAAGGTGGTATACATCCCCCCCCCCGCCAATTGCTAATTTGACTGGCTTTAAAAGAAATCACAAAGAAAGCTGATTACAACTTGCTTGACAGTTTCATCCTGCTATAAAATAGGAAAGTATTTCACAACAATAAAAACAGAAGGTGTACAGGTATTCTGAGGTCCAACAGAAGGTAATATACCTTTAAAAATACTATTGAATTAAGGAGCTCTGCACTAAGAGAACTGTGTGAGGTGCATGTCATCCAGGCTGAATCAAGCAGCAGAAATAAGAAAGTGAAAGAAAAACAACAGGTATGAGCCCAGCTCCCAGATGAAGGGAGACGCCTCCCCACAAATGGGAGCTCAGCAGTGAGAAACCAGCCCGCCAGCAAACAGTTCAAAACTCTGCTCACCTTATCTCACAGGAGAGTTGTTGCTAAGTCCCAGTCCTCCTTCATTACTGAGGTCCCACTATAGGTGAAACACCTATATGCCTCTGGCCAAAAAAGCCATTTGAGAGAGAGCAGTGAAAGACTTTGTGCAGGCATACTTGTGAGAAACTGAGGCAGAATCCCATGTGGCCAGGTTGGTTGTGAGCCTAACATGACCAAGGCTTTAGCTGGAATAGCATGTTCAGACTGTATTAAGGAATTAAGGCTGACTTTATAAGGCCAGTGAAAAAGCCCTTTGGAAAACTGGCCAGATACCCATCAGTAACCTTTCCTGATCTGTGGTAAGTGATGAAGGTCACTTGCTGATGGGTCCAGGAGTGGAGTAACCTTTCCTGATCTGTGGTGTGTGATGAAGGCCACTTGCTGACAGGTCCAGGAATGGAAATGTGCTAGGGGGCCTCAAGAGAAGAGGAATTTACCCAATGCATACAGGTATCTAATGGCACAGATGAAACTTGGGCTCATGAAAGGTTTTTGAGAAGTCCAGCATGAGCATTCCTTATAAAAGACTCCAGCAAACCCCCCCTGACTTAAGGCCTACATGGGAGCAGAGGTTTGCACACAAGTTCCTGTAAGCCCAAGAAGTTTCTCTATACTTTGCCTAAGGATTCAAAGTAATGGCCTCCAAATGACATGGTTAGTAGAACAGACATTCAAATTGTCTCTTTCCCCCATAGCCTCAGGCTTCATCAGATAAGAACAAAGAAGTAATGGCTAACAACATGTTCTCCATTAAGATTGGGTTATGTTGATAGGGTTATGTCAAAAGGTGTATGTTGAGTGGATTATCAGATGTCACATGATGTTTAATTGGACCATGACGTCATTGCTTATGTACAAATTTCCCTAAATAAACCAACTGCAAATAAAGAAGCTCGCCATTTTGCCTGAGTGAGCAGATGGTCACCTTTATTTAAAACACAATTTCAATAAATGTGCTTATTCTCCATGACATCGCTTTTCCATGAGACCCTTACGGCAACATCCCACCACTGAGCCTAAGCCCCATTCTGTCTGGCACAAAAGACCAAATATTTTTCCTGCAATTTTGAGCACCCAAACTGCCCTTCCCACATACTAGTTGCCAGAAGGACTATAGAATCTGGAGTGTTTGGCCAGCTCACTAAGAAGCCTGGGGAGTCTGCTGGCTGGGGAACTACAGTATGTGGACAGTAGCACAGCAATCCAAACTTGGATGGGAAGAGGGTGAACTACCCATTTCCAGCTCCTCAGGCAGCTCTGTTTTCTGCCCTTTAGGACAACTTTTGAGCTCCTTTGGGTGGGTGGGGTCAGTGCTTAAAGGACTTTGACTTTTTTTTTTTTTGAGACAGGGTCGCCCTCAATAGAGTGGTGTGATGTCACAGCTCACAGCAACCTCCAACTCTTGGGCTTAAGCAATTCTTTTGCCTCAGCCTCCCAAGTAGCTGGGACTACAGGTGCCCACCACAATGCCTGGCTATTTTTCTCTTTTTTAATAGGTTAATTATACTTTTTTACTTGAATTGATAGATAGTCCCTGATGAATCCACTCCTAATTGTTGTAGTGCCACCACTGCCCTAACAGAGGCAGAGAGGTGGTGAATCCCCAGCCCCAGATGGTGTCCCCAGGAGGACAAGAATCAGTAGGCAGTACTGGCCCAGAGTTCTAATCAAAGTCATTCTGCCAGCACTGGCTCTACCCACCAAATCAAGCTCATGAGGCTGCCCAGATGACAGCACTGGCCCAGAGTTCAGGAGAGATGCTTATGTGCTGGGTACTATCCAGACAATTGAGTGCTGAGGGCCTCAGCTCTGTGGACAGTGGAGGCCCAGAGCTCAGACAAAGTTGCTCAGGCACCAGGCACCACCTGCCCAGTCAATCTCAGGGGGCTGCCACCCAGCAGGGGGCACAAGTCTAAAGTTCAGATAAGAGCCCCACCCACCCAATCAACCTCAGAGAGCCTCCACAGAGTGGAGAGTACTAATCCAAAGTTCAGTCCAAAGTTGCTTAAACCTCAGTCCCCCTATTCAATTGAGTTCAGAGAGCCCTGCCTGGTGGAAGCAAGAGGTCCAAAGTTCAGTTCAAAGTCACTTAAACTCCAGCCCTGCTCACCCAATCAAGCTAGAGAGTTTCATCTGATAGTGGCCAGAGGTCCAAAGTTGAGCCTGACTGGGCAGAAAAAGAGGAAGAAGTTGAAAATACTCAAGAGGAGGAATCAGCAGAAGAACTCTGGCAATATGAAAAGTCAGAGCAAATCAGTGTTTCCTGGGGATGTCAAAGAAAATACAACAGAAAATTCCATCCACAGAGAAAATGCTGGAATGTCAGAAATAGAGTTTAGAATATGGATGGCAAATAAGATAATTGGAATGGAGGAAAAGATAGAAACAGAGAACCAAAAAATAGTTCAGAAAGTGCATCAAGAAATTAATGAATTCAAAGACAAAGTCACCAAGGATATAGACATAATGAGGAAAAATATAGCAGAGCTTAAGGAATTGAAAAAAGTATTTGAAGAGCTTCAAAATACAGTAGAGTCCCTCAGAAATTGAGTTAAGCAACGTGAAGAAAGAATTTCAGATAAAGAAGGCAAGACTTTTAAACTATCCCAAGAATTCAAACAGGCAGAAAAATGGAGAAAAAGAACAGAATATTCTCTGAGAGAGTTATGAGATCTTTCCAAGAAATTAAACATCCAAATGATAGAGATTCCTGAAGGAGAAGAGGATGGTCCCAAAGACACTGATGCTCTTTTCCAAGAAATTATGGTGGAGAATTTCCCAAGTATTGTAAGAGGCACAGAAATTCAGATAGTAGATAGTTTCAGAACCCCAGCATGCCTCAATCCAAACAAAGCATCTCCTAGACACATTGTAATTAATTTTGCTAATAATAATATGAAGGAGAAACTTCTACAAAGAGCCAAGTGTAAGAAAGTATTACTTACAAACAGAAAAGTATAAAGATGACTGCAGATCTTTCAGCTGAAACTTTCCAAGCCAGAAAAGGATGGTCATCAACCTTCAACCTTCTTAAAGAAAAAAATTTCCAGCCCAGGATCCTATACCCTGCTAAACTGAGTTTCATTTGTGATGGAGAAATTGAATACTTCACTGACATCCACATGCTGAGGAAATTTGCCATGACTCAACCAGCTCGACAGGAAATAGTCAGACCCAGTCTTCATAACAATCAATGGGAGGGTACATCACCAAAGTAAACCTACCCAGAAATTAAAGGACTAAGCCTACCTTCCACAATGATGAGAGGCATAAAATTAAGCTCTGGACTTCTGAAAAACAAGATGACCAAAATTTTGCCACATCTATGAATTCTCTAAATTAATGTGAATAGTTTGAACTCTCCTTTAAAGAGGCATAGGCTGGCCGACTGGTTGCAAATCTCAGACCAGACATCTATTGCCTACAATAAACTCACCTTACCTCAAAGGACAAAACAAGAATCAGGGTGAAGGGATGGTAAACAGTATTCCAGGCAAATGGAAAGCATAAAAAAGCTGGAGTTACAATCTTGTGTGACGATACAACTGGATTCAAACCAACAAAAATAATGAAAGAAAAAGATGGACACTGCATACTGGTCAAGGGAAACACACAATATGAAGAGATTTCAATAGTTAATATCTATACACCCTATCTGAATGTTCCTTGATATATAAAACAACCCTAACTGATCTGAACAATATGATATCTTCCTGCATGATAATAGTTGGAGATTTTAAGAGCCCTTTGGCAGTACTAGAGAAAATCCTCCAGGCAGAAACTAAAGAAACAATGTCCTTAAACAAGACCCTAGAACAAATGGACTTAACCAACATTTATAGAACACTGTATCCTAACAAAACCAAATACACATTCTTCTCATCAGCCTATGGATCATATTCCAAAATTGATCATATTTTAGGTCACAAGGCCAACTTCAACAAATTCAAAAAAACAAAAATTACCCCCTCATGTGTCTTCTCAGACTATCATGGAATAAAAGTGGAAATCAACAGCAATAAAAATCTTCATACTTAAATAAAATCATCAAAACTAACCTTATGCTGGGCTCGGTGCCTGTAGCATAGTGGTTACGGCACCAGCCACATACACTGAGGCTGGTGGGTTCAAACCTGGCCTGGGCCAGCTACAATGACAACTGCAACAAAAAATAGCCAGGCATTGGTGGCAGGCACCTATAGTCCCAGCTACTGGGGAGGCTGAGGAAAGAGAATCGCTTAAGCCTAAGAGTTGGAGGTTGCTGTGAGCTGTGGTGTCATGGCCCTCCATCAAGGGTGACATAGTGAGACTCTGTCTCTAAATAAATAAATAAATAAATAACCTTATGCTGAATAATAACTGGGTCACAGATGAGATCGAGAAGGATATCATTACATTTCCAGAACAAAACAAAATTGAAGACATGAACTATCAAACCTGTGGGATACTGCAAAGCCAGTCCTTACAGGGAAATTCATAGTATTAGATGCCTTCATCAAGAAAACAGAAAGAGAGCAAGGCAGCAACCTCATGGGCCATCTCAAGCAACTGGAAAAGGAAGAACAATCTAATCCCAACCCAGCAGAAGAAAAAAACCAAAATTATAGCAGATCTAAATGAAATTGAAAACAAACGAGGTATTCAAAAGACCAGTGAAACAAAAATTTGGTTCTTTGAAAAGATTAATAAAATTGATAAACCCTTGGCTAGACCAACCATAAACAGAAAAATAAGATCTCTAATAACTACAATCAGAAATACTAAAAGGGAAATAACAATGTCACAGAAATACTCTCAACAATTACTACAAAAATCTCTATTCCCAGAAATATGAATATGTAGAGGAGATGGACTGATATCTGGAAGCACAATATCTTCCAAAACCCAGCCAGAAAGATTTAGAAATTTTGGATAGGCCAATATCAAGTACTGAAATAGCATAAATTATACAAAATCTCCCAGAAAAGAAAAGCCATGGGCCAGATGGTTTCACACCAGAATTCTATCAAACCTTCAAAGTGCAACTTCCTATAATGCATAAACTTTTCCAAAATATAGAGAAACAAGAAATCCTCCCCAACACTTTCTATGAAGCAAATATCACCCTCTTCCCCAAATCAGGAAAGGGCCCCCCAAAGGAGAAAACTATAGAACAATATCATTAAGGAATATTGATGCAAAAATATTCAACAAGATACTAGGAAACAGAATACAACAACACATTAAAAACCCCATGATCAAGTGGGTTTTATCCCAGAGATACAAGGTTGGTTTAACATACACAAATCTATAAATATAATACACTGCATAAATAGAATCAAAAACAAAGACCATGTGATTCCTTTTAATTGATGCAACAAAGGCTTTTGACAATATCCAGCATCCCTTCATGACAAAAACACTCAAGAAAATAGATTTAGATGGACCATTCCTTAAGCTGATAGAGGCTGTCTACAGCAAACCCACAGCCAATATCATATTGAATGGAGTTAAACTGTAAGCATTTACACTCAAATCTAGAACCAGATAGGGACGCCCATTGTCTCCACAGCCATTTAACATAGTGTTGAAAGTTCTAGCCATCACAATCAGGTAATAGAAGGAGATCAAAGGAATCCAAATGGGGACATAGGAGATCAAACTCTCCGTTTTTGCAGATGACATGATCTTATAAATGGAAAACCCCAGGGGCCTCAACTACAAAGCTCTTAGACATGATCAAGGAATATAGCAGTGTCTCAGGATACAAAATCAATACCCACAAATCAGTAGCCTTTGTATATGCCAACAATTGTCAAGCTGGGAATAAAATCAAAGACTATTCCTTTTACAACAGCACCAAAGATTGGTGGGAATATATCTAACAGAAGAAGTGAAAGATCTCTATAAAGAGAATTATGAAACTTTAAGAAAGGAAATAGTAAGAGATGTCAACAAATGGAAGAACATACCATGCTCATGGCTGAGAAGAATCAACATTGCTAAAATATTCATACTACCCAAAGCAATCTATAGACTTAATGCAATCCCCATCAAAGCACCAATGTCATACTTTAAAGAACTTGAAAAAATAGTACTTTGATTCATATGGAACCAGAAAAAAATGCAAATAGCAAACACATTCTTATATATAAAAACAAAACTGGAGGCATCATTATCACATATTAAGGCTACAGCCTTAATATGTGATCAAAACAGCATGGTACTGGCACAAAAATAGAGACATAGATCTACGAAATAGGAAAGAGAATCTAGAGATGATCCCAGCCACATATCATCATTTAATCTTTGATAAGTCTAACAAAGGGGGGGGGGGGCAAGATGGCCGACAGGTACCAGCTTCCGATAAAAGCTCCCTTCTAGAGGGAATGATAAAATCCAGAAAAAAACCCAACAAAGTTGAAAACTAGGAGCCCAGGTGAAAGAGAAGAAAGACATCTGCAGGACATCTCTGCTGAGGCAAGTTGTGTCTCCTAGAGAGCAACCTACAGGTACATAATACATCCGAAGGAAGGGTATCTGACCCTGCCCCCAGGAAAGGTGTGTTTTTTCTCTTTGTCTGCTCCTGTGAGTTTCCTACAGTCAAGCAGTGAACCGAGAACTTACTGTCTCACCCCACGTGTGAGAGCTACAGAAAGAGGGGTCTACTCCTCTAGAAGGACCCTGTTGAGACTCTAAACACCCTCTAGCAAGGCAGAAAAATTGAACTAACGCTGCTCGACCATTTTGAATTCCCAGTCCACCCTTCCCCCCTTGCCTGCAGAGACAGTGAGAGGAGGCCCAAGAGTAGCATCCCCTCACCCACGGGACCAAGCACCCTGTCCCGGCCCTGCAGCTGGAAAACTGTTGGATCTGCGTGTTCCCCACGGCTGCCACTCAGCCACCACCCCTGGGCATCTCAGTGGGAGCGGTGAGGATTATTCGACCCACGAGTCCTTCTAGGCTACCGCCATTTGGCCACAACCCACTGAGCACCTGAGCTGGGCGCCCCAGGACTATTTGATCCGCCCACCCCCACCTCCACCCCCACACAGCTACCACTTGCCGGCCACTCCTCGGCTCCTGAGTGGCAGAGGACTGTTCTACTCACACAGCTGCTGCTACTTGGCTGCCACCCCGGCCACCCGATTGGGGCACACTGAGGACTATTTGAGCCGCAGCTGCTGCCACTTGGCAGCCACTCCAGGGCACCTTAGCGAGGCTCACCCAGGACGGTTTTACCTGTGTGTCCCCTGCATAGCCGTGACTGGGGCCGCCAGCCCTAGTTACTCCAGCAGGCACACAGAGGACTGCTCCAATCACATGCCCCTCTAGGCTTCCGCTGCACCTGAGTGGGGCGCCCCAAGACTATTTGACTCATGTTTCCCCCACACAGCTGCCGCTTTATGGCTGCCCCGGCACCCAAGTGGCAGAAGACTGTCCAATTCACAGGGCGCCCGCTGCTTAGCTGCTGCTGCTGGCACCCAAGCAAGGTGCGCACAGGACTGTTTGACCCAGGCGTCCTCTGCGTAGCCGCTATTGCTCAGCCACCAACCCTGGTCACCTGAGTCAGGCATGCAGAGGACTGTTTGAACTGCGTGTCCCTCTGGGCTGCCGCCGTTTGGCTGCAGCCCCCTGGGCACACGAGCGGGGCGCCCCAGGACTGTTCGACCCATGCAACCCCAACACAGCTACCGCTTTGTGGCTGCCCCCAGGCACCCAGGTGGCTGCCACTGCTTGGCCACTGCCCCAAGACACCCGAGGGGAGCACCCCTAAGACTGTTCGACCCGCTCGGTGACCACCCCTCGGCACCTGCACAGGGAGCACCCAGGACTGTTTGAACTGTGCGGCTGCGGCTGATTGGCAGCCGCCCCAGGGAACCTAAGAGGGGTGCTCCCAGCACTGTTCCACAGCGCCATTGCCTGTGGCTGCCACCACTGGGCCACTGCTCCCCAGGCACCCGAGTGGGACGCCCTGAGGACTCTGTGACCAGCGCATCCCCCTACAGCAGCTGCTGCTCCCCCTAGGCTGCCACCACTCAGCTGCAGCCCCCTGGGCACCCGAGCTAGGCACTCTGAAGACTATTCAACCTGTGTGTCCTCCGCAGCTATCGCTGCTTGGCTGTTGCCTCCCGGAAACCCAAGTGGGGTGCCCTAGGACTCTTTGAGCTGTGCACTCCCTGTGCACCTGCTGCCTCATGCCTACTCCCAGGCACCCCAGTGGCGGATGACTATTTGACCTGCACCAGCCATGCCGAGGACTGTTTGATGAGTGCATATCCTTAGGCTGCCTCTGCTTGGCCACAGCCTCCTGGGCACCCGAGCCCTGAAGACTGTTCGATCTGCGCATCCCCCTGCAGCAGCTGCCACTTGGACACAACACACTGGGCACCTGAGTGAGGCACCCTGAAGACTATTTGACCAGTGCATTCCCCTCAGGCACCTGCCATTTGAGTCTTTGCCAGAGGCAGCCACAGGCTGAAGGGTTTGGGGATAGTCTCCAAATGGTGCAAACTCACCATGGGGCAGAATCAGTGGAAAAACTCTGGTAACCAGAACAGCCAGAGTAGATCAAGTCCCCCAAACAAGGATGGCGCAGAAGCATTTGAAGATCCTATCAACAAGCAAATGTCTGAGATGTCAGAAATCAAGTTCAGAATTTGGATAGCAAATGAAATTTACAGAATGAAAGAAAAGAGGCAATTAGAATTTCAAGAAATTATTCAAAAGATATCTCAAGAAATCATTCAAAAGATGTCTCCAGAATTCAATGATTTCAAAGGTAAAATGACCAAAGAGTTTGAAACACTGAGGCAAGAGGTTGCAGCCCTGAAGGATCTGAAAGATACCATGGAATCCCTCTGTAAGAGAGTGCAACACACAGAAGAAAAGATCTCTGACATTGAAGACAAAGCTTTTGAAGAAACCCAGGAGCACAAAGACCAAAAGAAATGGCGATTAAAAACGGATCTTACTCTCAGAGAGCTCTCAGATAACTCAAAGAAAACTAATATTCGCCTTATAGGAATACCTGAAGGCGATGAAGTTGCTTCACAAAACACAGAGGCTCTTCTTCTTGAAATTATGAAAGAGAACTTTCCAGACATGCCAAGAGATTCTTAAATTCAGATAGCAGACAGTTTCAGAATTGCAGCACAACTCAACCCAAACAAGACATCCCCCAGGCACATCATAATTAACTTCACTAAAGTTAATATGAAAGAGAAAATTCTGAAAGCAGTCATATGTAAGAAAACTATAACCTACAAGGGGAAGAGTATTAGGATGACTGCAGATCTCTCAGCTGAAATCTTTCAGGCTAGAAGAGGATGGTCATCGACTTTAAATCTCCTAAAACAAAATAACTTTCAACCCAGGATCCCGTATCTGGCTAAACTGAGTTTCATCTATGATGGAGAAATTAAATACTTTAACGACATTCACATGTTGAAGAAATTTGCTATAACTAAACCAGCTCTCCAGGAAATTCTCAACTCTATCCTCCATAATGACTAATGAAATCCTCCACCACAAAAGTAAACCAACTCAGAAACATTTGATCACATTCCAACTTCCACAGTGCTGAAAGGATTAAAAATGTCTACTGGACTTTTGAGCAACTCAATGCCCAAAATTCTACCAGGCTTATGAATAATTTCAGTCAATGTGAATGGCTTAAATTGTCCTCTAAAGAGTCACCAATTGACTGATTGGATACAGAAACTCAGACCAGACATCTCATATATATATACAAGAATCTTGTGTTACCTTAAAAGACAAATATAGACTCAGGGTGAAGGGATGGTCAATACTCAATATTATGAGATCTCAATTATCAATATCTATGCCCCCAACCAGAATGCACCTCAATTTATAAAAGAGACTCTAACTGGCATGAGCAACTTGATCTCTCCCAGCTCCATCGTAGTGGGAGATTTCAACACTCCTTTGGCAGTGTTGGACAGATCCTCCAAAAAGAAGCTTAGCAAAGAAATTTTAGATTTAAATTTAACTGTTCAACTATTGGACCTAACAGACATCTACAGAACTTTTCATGCTAACAAAACTGAATACACATTTTTCTCATCAGTCCATGGAACATACTCCAAAATCGATCACATCTTAGGTCATAAGTCTAACCTTGGTAAATTTAAAAGAATAGAAATTATTCCAAGCATCTTCTCAGACCATCATGGAATAAAAGTTGAACTCAATAACGGAGAAATTTTCAGTCTTATACAAAAACATGGAAGCTAAATAACCTTATGCTGAATGACAGATGGGTCAAAGACGAGATCAAGAAGGAAATTACCAAATTTTAAGAACATAATGATATTGAAGATACAAGTTATCAGAACCTCTGGGATACTACAGTTGTAAGAGGGAAATTTATAGCATTACAAGCCATCCTCAAGAGAACAGAAAGAGAGGAAGTGAACAACTTAATGGGACATCTTAAGCAACTGGAAAAGGAAGAACATTCCAATCCCAAACCCAGCAGAAGAAAAGAAA
>NW_003852520.1:2513310-2548423 GCF_000181295.1 Otolemur garnettii
AAAATAGACCTGCCATTTGACCCTGCAATTCCTTTATTAGGTATATTCCCAGATGACCAAAAATCGCATTACAACAAAGATATTTGTATCAGAATGTTTACTGTAGCCCAATTCATAATTGCCAGGTCATGGAAGAAGCCCAAGTGCCCATTGATCCACGAATGGATCAACAAACTGTGGTATATGTTCACCATGGAATATTATGCAGCCATAAAGAAAGACAGAGACTTTAAGTCCTTCATGTTCACATGGATGGAGCTGGAGAATGTTTTTCTGAGCAAAGTATCACAAGAATCGAAGAAAACGTATCCAATGTACATACCACTATTATGAAATTAATTTATACCTTTTATATGAAAGCTATAACCTAATAACAGCCTAAGAATATGGGGAGGGGGAGGGAAGGGGAGAAGGGAATAGGTGGAGGAAGGGGGATTGGAGGGATCACTTCTGTGATTTATCTTACAAGGGTACAATTGAACCTTTCTAAGAGTAGAATATGAATGTTTTGGCACAATAACTAGGTAAATGACATGATGGCCATATTAACCAGTTTGATGAAATGTTTCAAATTGTATGTGAAAACACCACACTGTACCCCAGAAGTGCATTAATGTACATAGTTACCATTCAATAAAAAATTTAAAAAAGTCTAACAAAACCATGCAATGGGGAAAAGAACCGTTATTTAACAAATGGTGCTGGGAGAACTGGCTATTCACATGTAGAAAACTGAAACTGGATCTGCACCTCTCACCATTGACAAAAATTGATTCTTACTCAATAAAAAGATTTAAATTTAAAACACCAAACAATAAAAATTATAGAAGAGGGTGTGGGGAAAACACTTGAAGATAATGGCCTGGGAAAATACTTTATGAGGAAGACTCTCCTAGCAATTGCAACAACACCAAAAATAAACAACTGAGATTTGATCAAGCTAAAAAGCTTTTGCACAGCTAAGGGTATGACAAACAAAACAACAAATAGCCTTTTGAATGGGAGAAGATTTTTGCATGTTATGAATCTGACAAAGGCCTGATAACTAGAATCTACAGAGAATGCAAACAATAAGAAAAGTGCAAACCACCCTCTGTGTAAGTGGGCAAGAGATTTGAACAGAAACTTCTCCAAGAATGACAGATGAATGGTCAAAAAAGACATGAAAAAATGCTCATTGTCTTTAATCATCAGCAATATGCAAATCAAAACCACTCTAAGACATCATCTAACACCAGCAATCAGCCCACATCACAAAGTCTCAAAAGACCAGATGCTGGCGTGGATGTGGACAGAAGGGAACACTTCTACACTTCTGGTGGGACTGGAGAAGTAAAGAGAATCCTCAAAGATCTAAAAGTAGACCTTCCATTTGACCCTGCGATCCCATTACTGAGTATCTACCCAGAAGAATAAAAATCATTTTACCACAAAGACATTTTCACTAAAATGTTTACTGTGGCTTAATTCATAATTGCCAAGTCATTGAAGCAAACTAAGCGTCCATCAACCCATGACTGGATCAACAAACTGTGGTATATATATACCATGGAATATTATGCAGACATTAAAGAAGATGGAGACTTTACATCTTTTACATTTTCCTGGATGGAGTTGAAATACATTCTTCTTAGTCAAGTACTGCAAGAATGGAAAAATAAATATCCAATGTACTCCATACTAATATGAAATCAATATATAAACAATTACATGCTCATAAGAACAATAAAACACTAATATAGTCCAGTTCCGGGGAGAGGGAATCACAAGGGGCAGGTGGGAGGACGTATGGCAGAAGGAGGGAGGGCATGTGCACACTGTGAGGGTGTATGACACGCCCCCGGGTGAGGGGCTCTCTCCTTACCCCAGAAGTGAGAACAATGTAATCTAAAAATTGTACCCTCATATTAATTTGAAAAAATTTAAAAATACTCAAAAAATAAATCTATTCTAAATTAAAAGTTTATTTAAAAGTAAGAAACAAAGTTAATGTAAATAGTTTGTGGTAATGATTATTTAGACATTGATAATAATATTCTCTGCTGTTGTGTATGAACAATTTTTGGTGAAATTATGGATATGAGAGAATATGAAAACAATTAGAAAACTATCTCTGAAAGCTGTTCAAATAAGAGAACAGAGAAAGATTAAACATCTTATCCTGTAAATTTTAGACAGGATTAACAAATAGGTGAATTGATAGATAAACATAAATAGATATTAAGTTCCATTATAACCAATTATATGTGATTTCCTATTCATAATGTCTACCTATTCTACTACATAAAATAGGAAAAACTGAGCAAAAATAACATGTTGCTACCATTTTAAAAAATAAAAATTCTGTGAGTTGAGGGAAGTAAAAGTTACTGGAAATCAAGAAGGTGGGGAGCAGGGAGAAGGAGGGGGCAAAATCCTGCCTGATAGGTACAGTGGACGCTACTCAGGTGATGGGCACACGAACAGACCCAACTCACACATTAAAATCTATGCATGTAACAAAAACATGTGTACCCCCTTAATGTTTTGAAATTTTAAAAAGTACTCTGAGTCTTTAAGTGCCAAAATGAAGCTCAAATCCTTTCACATCTTACAGTAAAGGAACAGTATATGCTTCCTCTCAAGAGTAGTCTATGCTTATTCTCAACTGCTAAGCTAATATTAACATACTGTACATTAACATAGAGATGAGAAAATAATCATGGCATATATTATATAATCATATATCACTATGTATGTGCTATATATATATGATAATGATCATATATCACTACGTATGTGCTATATATATATATATGATAATAATATGATAAGATAATATGGATTGTCATCACTTTATCTTTATTACTATTTGTTTTTGTAGAGACAAGGTCTCACTTTATCACCCTTGGTAGAGTGCTGTGGCATCACAGCTCACAGCAACCTTCATCTCCTGGGCTTAAGTTATTCTCTTGCCTCAGCCTCCAGAGTAGCTGGGACTACAGGCGCCCACGAGAACGCCCGGCTATTTTTTTGTTGCAGTTTGGCCAGGGCCAGGTTTGAACCTGCCGCCCTTGGCATATGGGGCTGCTGCCCTGACCCACTGAACCACAGGCACCGCCCATCTTTATTACTATTACTCTTTCTTATATCTATTCCTCTTGGCAATTAGATAAGGAATAAGAAATATCAGAAGGCTGTGCAGAAGCTTTTTAGTTTAATCAGGTCCCATTTGTTAATTTTTCTTGTTGCTGTTGTCGCCTTTGGGGTCTTCTTCAGAAATTTTTTGACTAGGCCAGTGTCTGAAAGAGTTTTTCCATCATTTTTCTCTCACAATTCTTAAAGTCTCATGCCTTAGTTTAAGTCTATTATCCATCATTAATTCATTTTTATGAATGTGAGCACATAGGTTCTGTCTCATTCTTGTACATTTGACTGTCCAATCTTCTCAGCACCAAGCATCGACTATGGACTCTTTAGTTTTATAAAAGAATGGAAAAATCATGGTGAAAAAAAATCAGGGAGAGGACGAGAGAAGATGGAGAGAGAAGGTGGAAACTCTCGCCAGACTTCCTGTGGCAGTTTCTCTGCTTCTGTTCAGGGTTCTCCTCTGGTGTCCACAACAGTTCCTGTCACCTTCCATGAGCATAAATCCTGAGAGGGATATTCCCTAATAGTAAGAAGAAGTCAGGGTCTGAATCTTCAAATAAGATGCTTTTCTCCTGCTTGCTAATGTCACCCACCACCTCCCTGCCACCCATCACCAACCCCAGCAATTACACAATGTTGTATGTTTGGGTCTTTGTTTTTCCCCCCACATTTTCCTCTGGCTTGTCCCCAAGTAACCGCTTCCTTCTAATCCATCCTGAGCTTGTCCCCTCCCTACTTCCCTTCGTTTGCTTTTTTATGTAGTTCTCCTACACTCTGTTTTGTTTATCTTCTGAGCAATGACATCCTCTGAGGTTATCACTGGGCGTGACTCCTATTTGGACAGTATTCATTTTCTTCTGACCCTACCTTAAAAGGGAATTTCAATTAATTATTTGCGCATTCTATTTTCTCTCAAAGGGGTGATCCATCAGATTTTCTAAGGCCCCTGCTGTCCTACATGACTAGAGAATTCCGTCAGCTGGAAGACAGCTGGCAGGAGCCGGCCCATCCCTGCTCTTATCTAAGGAGGAAGGCTGTACAGTCAGCCTCTGTGTCTGTCCTGCCCTCAGCTGTGTCTCTGAAAACTCCTTTGATCACTTGATCTTGTCAATTGCAAATTCAAGCAGGAGAGAGAAAAAAGTAATGTTGAAAACCTCATCCCATCTTGAGATATTAAGTATTATCAACTTAAATTCAGCCTTGATCTTATGGTAGTTTTAATTGATGGCTTTTAATTTCATTTCAAACAAATGACTTCTCATAAACTTGAGTTCACATCCAAGCTGCTTGGCATGGGCACGGAGAACACCAGAGCAGGAACTCATAAATGGGTCAAGTAGAATCTGTCTGTGACGTCCTTTCTAGGAATTGTATCTCAGCAGCTTTTGATTTTTTGTTCTTGTTTTTGTGTTTGTTTTGTTTTGTTTTGTTGAGACAGAGTCTCACTCTGTGGCACTGGATAGAGTGCCATGGCATCATCATAGCTCACAGCAACCTCAAACTCTTGGGCTCAAGTGATCCTCTTGCCTCAGCTTCATAAGTAGCTGGGACAACAGGTGTGCACCACTATACCCTGCTAGTTTTTTTTCTATTTTTAGGAGAGACAAGGTCTCACTCTTGCTCAGGCTGGTCTCGAATTCCTCAGCTGAAGCGATCCACCTGCCTCAGTTTCCCAGATGCTTGGACTATAGGTGTGAGCCAGTGCACCCGGCTTGGCAGCTTTTGGCAGGTTGTGGCCCTATAGGAATTTCTTCTGCTTCCTCTCCTTCTTTATTTTCTTAAAGCTACTGTCCTAATTCTTCAAGCTTGAAATTTTTAAACAGGTTAAGGAATTTCTATGGCACCTCTTTGTAAAATGTTGGGTTTTGTTCAAGGATTTAAAGCACTTAATATATGATCTTCCTTTCAAAATGAAGAATAAATGCCAGAACCAGGTAAATGGGGACCCAGAGAGATTAAATTACTTGTCACAAATGGAGGAGTGAGGGGACAAGGGGAAGCAATGCTGAGCTGCCAACTTCTCTGGCTAACTCTGTATCCAGGCTCTGGGCTCGGCTGTGCTAATGACAAATTCCAGTGGCTTCTGCAGAAGACAATGCAATTCTCTGGCCGGAGACTTCTAACATTCCCTCTTATAATAGTACTATGGGTTTTGTTTACCTTACAAATTGCACTTAAAATTATATCTATTATTCCAGGTGATGGATGCCCTATGGCAGGCAGAATGGCACTCTTGTCCAGCAAAATAAGAAGGGCCAGATTAAATGCAGGAGCACCTGTCTGGAGGCAGTGGCAAGTGGAGAGGCGCAGAGAACTGGAGGGCTCAGGTGGTGCAGAGCTGCAGAGAGGTGAGCTCACACTTCACATGTTCCCCCGAGGACCTGGCAGAAGCTGAGAATCTGGGGAGAGAGGAACCAGAGAATAAAAACATTAAAGTGAAACAGACCACACCAAAAAAAAAATGGTGTGAACCGTGTGCTTAAGGTGGGAAGGCTTATGCATCATCCCAAAAGCAGTCCCTATTCATTTTTCTGGCAATGAAAAGTTCTACCATTTCTTTTAAAACTAGTAGATTTAGGGGCACTGCCTGTGGCTCAAAGGAGTAGGGCACCAGCTCCATATGCCAGAGGTGGTGGGTTCAAATCCAGCCCCGGCCAAAAACTGCAAACAAACAAACAAACAAAAAGAAACAGAAAAACCCAAAAATACTAGTAGATTTAATGAAAAATAATCAAAGCACATCCTATGCCACCTGAAAGCCCTGTCCACAGATAAGAATGTCAGCAGGACATTAAGTCACCATATAGAATAATGAGACAACCCAAGTAGAGAGCTTTGTCCTCACTAGCAGACTGCAGCCCTTCCCGCTGTGCCCCTCCCAAGACTTCGCAGGGCTGTCTTCTGTGTTTTGGTTTTTGTTAATAAACTATAGATATGCATAGTTCATAATTCAGGATTTCTAATCAATAGCACTCCCTTGCAAATAAGCTCTTTAAAATTCCAGGAACATTTTAAGTTTCCTCCTCACACAGATCTCTAAATGTGTGGACTGAGGACAATAAGAGTTTTCACTTTGGGCTCACCGCCTGTAGCTCAGTGATTAGGGAGCCAGACACATACACAGAGGCTGGAGGGTTCAAACCCAGCTGGGGCCTACTAGACAATAATGAAAACAACCAAAAAATAGCCGGGCATTGTGACAGGTGCGTATAGTTTCAGCTTCTTGGGAGGCTGAGGCAAGAGAATCACTTAAGCCCAAGAGTTGGTCGTTGCTCTGAGCTATGATGCCACAGCACTCTACCAAGGGTGACATAGTGAGACTCTGTCTCAAAAAAAAAAAAAAAAGAGTTTTCATTTTTAAATGTTTAGAAATATAGAACAACTTTGACAGAATTTCTGGGTGCTTGTGACACTCATGAATGCACTGTGGAAATTTCTTGTAATTTCTAGAGCACTTCAAAAACTACACTATCATCCTGTTTCAATTGGGGAATTAAACCCAGTCAGAGCAACAGGTCCCTCCTGGGATGGGAGGCGAGTCAGCTGCTGCGCCTGCCCCCGGCCCCCCGCCTCTCCCTGAGGGCTCCCACAGAACAACATGAGCTTTCCTCATCATTCCCTTCCTCCTGCTCTTCACCTTACTCCCATTTGTTCTGAGCAGGCTGCAGGGTCCCTTTACACATCACTCCCTTTCGATGGTAGTTGACAACATGCTTCCCACACCTCTCCTTCAACTCTCTTGTCTGATTATCAGTTTTGCACTATCAAAAAATTATCTCACATGACTTATTTTCCAATGTAACATGTTACCACACACTTAACAGCTTCTAACAACATCCATTTATTTGTTGCACACCGTCCTGTAGGTCAGAAGTCAGCACAGTGTCACTGGGTTCTCTAGGCATGTGGCAAGCTGGAAATCATGTTATGAACCGAGTCCTCACCTGCAGCCTCGGAGTAGACATCCTCCCAGGCTCATCCAGATTGTTGGCAGAATGCAGTCCCTGCCCCTACAGGACAGAGGAAGCTGCTCCCTTGACCCCTGCTGGCCAGAGGCCCCTCAGGCCTTTGAGGTTATCTGACTCCTTCTCGAGTGGCCTCCTGCACCTTCAAGCCATGCCTCCTTTATTCTCCAGATTTCTCTGACTTCTCCTTCTGTCACTATCTGAAGAAAGCTCTCTGTTCAAAAAGTCTCATCTGATTCAATCAGCCCCACCAAGATAATCTCACATCCCAAGGCAAACTCTGGCATGGACCATGAGGCCATCACACTAGTCAGTAATGTCTCACCATATTCCTGAGCTCTGGGGGTGAGGGTGGAACATCTTTGTGGGGGCATTCTAGGAATACCACATACATAACTTGTCTAGTGTTTCGGCCTCCTCTCCAGGGGAAAGGCCTGCATCTGTGGATTTAATCTTGGGCAGAGGTCTAAGTAGAAGAGAAAGACGCCACGTGGGCATGAGGGCACGAGTGCTGTGATGGCTCTTGCCTCCCTTCGCTGGTCTGCCATCCTTCATTTCCTATCAGGGGGTACTTGTCACTCATCGGCTTCGTATCTCTCTTTGCACACATTGTTTCCACCCTCAGCGCACTCTTGGAAATTATGTTTCAAGGGGGCCTCTGGATTTTCTTTTCGTGTTCCTGGAAGCATTGGCTTCTCAGAGGAGACATAAGCAGACATATTACCTCTGTGTTTCTTGGGGTCACCTTTAGCTGTCCTTTCTGTATTGTTTGCTATCCTAGGAAACACAAGATATAACAATTTCCCAGCCATGAGCCAGCAGCCTCAAGATTTGCCTCAGGCAAAGATTTCTTAAGACTCGAAAAGCAGTGCCCATAAAGGGGAGAAATATTGATCAATCAGACTGTGTTAAAATTTAGAACTTCATTCCATTAAAATCATTAAGAGAGTAAGAAGAGATTTTTAGTCCCTATAGCTAACAAAAGACTCTTGCCTGAAATATGAGGGCTGTCCGGAAAGTTTCCAGCCACATGTCTCTATTTTTCATAGTACATGGCTGGCTACTTTCCAGACAGGTCTAGTATATAAAGCACTCCTTCAAACAACAAGAAAAATGCCTAGAACTCAATAGAAAAGTAGGCAAATGTCAGGATAGATACTGTATACGATATCCGAACAGAAACTAAACATATGAAAAGGCAGTAGACTTCATTAGCCATTAAACAAACACAGCTTAAAATCATAATGCACATTCCTGTAATCGGCTACTCAAAAGACTAAGGTGGGAAGGCCTCTCCAGCCCAGAATTCAAGTCCAGTCTCGGCAACATAGCAAGATTGCATCTCATTTTTTAAAAATCATAATGAAGAAACCACAACATTCCCTCCAAAATGGCCAAAAATGGAAAATATAATGTTAAGTAATCAGAACTCTCTGACTCTGCTGAGGTGAGTGCAACTACTTACAGCCACTTTGGAAAGCTGCTGGATGGTATGTACAAAACCTGAATATACTCACACCTCATACTTCAGCAATTCCACTCCAAAGTATATATCCAGAAGAAATACATGTATGTATCTAACAAATGAGATGAACAAGAATTTTAAGAAAGTTAACTGCATTAACATTACATTATCTGTAATATTTCCAAACCTGAAACAATCCAAATGTCTACCAACAACAGAATGAACACAAAAATTATGGTATATTCATAGTGAAATAATATATAGTAATGAGAATAAATAAACTATAGCCACCCACAAAGTAGAATGAAACTCACAAACATAATGTCAAGTCATGGGAGAGCACAAGTCATGACTGCGTTCTAACAAGTGTAGAGACAGGGGGACGTGATCTGGTCTAGAAGTCAGACTGGTGTTTGTCCATGGGCATGAGTGGAAGGGGCATTACAGTGCTGGGGAGACTCTGATGATTGGCCTGGGCGCTGGCTGCCCCTGTGCATTCATTCTGTGGACATTCACTGAGCTGCGGGCAGACTTGGCATTTGTGTGCTTTCTGGGTGTTACATTCCGTGAAGCAATTCCAGCATCCAGTATCTCTCCTGTGCAGGAGTGCAGAACCACATCTGGTTTGTTCACTACAACATTAGCAGCCCCTAGACAGTGTCTCACACAAATTATTGCTTGTTGAATGTTAATAAGTTTTGAGAGAGTTTCTTTAACACAATTGATCTTTTTTGCTCTCATCAGGGAAGTTACATTTACTCTGTAGATATCAACAGGCAATTATTTTGGGTAGAGCAGCTTGCAGGGGGGAGAATGGGCCTAATGCAGTGAGGGAGATGGAATTTAAGCTCCCTGAGCACTTGGGACCATGCAAGGTGGCCCCCTTCTGATAACCTTGTATGTAAAATTCATTTAATCCCTCTAACAATCAGGGAAATACCTCGCAAATGAGAAAACTGAGAGAAAACTGAGAAAAGATCTACGATGCGAGGTGGGACCAGGACCAGGTGCGAACATGACTAGGATTCAAACTCTAACACTGAGTTTACCCATAGCACCATCTTCTTACCTCTGCACATGGCAGACACTTCCGCACAGCCGTGCTGCATCCCGCTAGTTGGGTCTCCACAGGGAGCTGGGTGTTGGGGTGCAGGGCTGAGAGAGGGAGGGCAGGAGAGCCTTTTAGTCTGACCCTCCTGTTTAGAGAGAGTCTCAGACACAGACATTTGACATCATCCCCAAGTGAGATCAGATGTGATTGGCCATCACTCACCACACACAGCCTTAACCCTGGGTCCCCACGGCCTGGAGTGCAGCACCTGCAGAAACATGGCTTATTTCTCTTGTAAATCTTTTGAAAAGCAAAATAATTACATTGCACTTATTTAAAATACATGTGTAAAAATTACCAATTTTTTAAACATGAACACTAAAAAGTGCATCACAATGTTTGCAGTCCTGTTGTGGCATTTCTTCACTTGTTAACATACCAGGAATATTTAAAAAAAGAAAAAGGAAGTGGCTCTGGCACTTACTTCAGAGAGAGCCTGTGGAAGGTGCAAGAAGCTGCTTTTTCTGTACACCTTGGGTTTTTATCTCCTGCCTACTCCGGGAAACCACTGCTGCATGAAGAAAGACAGAAAGGAGGCCCTGGGCTGATTTGAATGGGGGTCACAGAAAGCTGAAAGCCTCATTTCACTTCAGCTCTTTCCTCTGCAATGCTTGTTCCTAGGGTGGCTTTTAAATAGCAACAGAAATGCTTGATTTTACTTTCACTTCCTTCCTTTTTGGGTAAGGCCTCTGGTGGAGGTTCTCAGAGGGTTGTGATGACAAAAAGAAGACACAATAGGAGCTCTTTTCACTTAGAGGAGCTTTTCTTTCTTTTTTTCTTCTTTTTTTGTTGCAGTTTTGGCCAGGGCCACGTTTGAACCCATCACCCTCGGTATATGGGGCCAGTGCCCTGGCCACTGAGCCACAGTTGCCACCCTAGAGGAGCTTTACAATGTATCAAACTTCTCAGTTCAGTCCCCTTGCATCCTCTCAAGAGCCCCTCCCAGTTACTACTCTTGAGAGCTGTGGTGAAGACTGTCCCCTCTTCACTCCCCAACAATGTAGAAATGACTTTCCCAGGTCACTGAACTGCTAAATGCTCAGAAGGGACCTCATTCCCTGTGCTGGGGAAGAAACATGGTACAGCATAGACTTAGAACACTTTTCAACCTTTTTTTTATCTCACCCGAACCTCACTTAAACTTCCGTGGCACACTTAAATTATGCTGATTAAAAAAAAAAAGGTTATAAAAAGAATATACTCACCATGCTTTAAACTTCTTTTGAAAATAATTTAATTAATGACCTTTAAAATGTTTCTCAGCACACCAGTGTGCCACAGCATGCCAGCTGACAATCACTGCATTTCAGAACCTTAGTATTGCCTTAAAACCGCCTGACTTATTGGAGTCATCACTCTCAATTATATGGAAATTTAAAAATATATAAATTAAAGTGTGCAATTTAATATTTTTATCTACTGGAAAAAAATTAGTCCATCTCAACATCTTTCAATGTGTGCTCTAATAAGCTTGTGGAACTATCCATGTAAGCCAAGTCAAGGAATTAATTTTTATTTGTTGCAGAAATCAAAAGGAGGAAAATGCCATCATCACAGAATGAAGCCACGTTATTGCAAATGAAAATACGAATGTAACATAAAAGGGAAAATATTTCAAATTTGTAGGGAAAATTATTTTTCGCTAGAAAAAATTTCTCGTGTTCTTGTTCATGTTTGCCGTAGCTCACCCAGTGGCGTTCCCAGTGCTCTGGCTGTCAGCACCACACAGCTGTGAAATACAGACACTGACAGAGAGTCAGGCGGTTCTTACCCCTCCCCCACCTCATCAGCCTCTTTACTTTCACTGGGCTTCACCAGTGCAAAGTCATACTGACTCCCACACTGTGCTGTGAAACTGTTTCCCAAGGTCTATGCACAGAATCACATGTTCTATAGAAGTTAACGAAGTGGGGAAAACGGTAACAGAATACAGTAGAACCTCCATAACTGACACCCTCCCAACACTGACCACCTCTTTAAGTTGCTCTAATTTTCACAGACCGGCCGTGCACCACACGTACTCAATGGAAATTCCTTGTGCTGCCACCTCCACATGTTGACTGGTTTGTTACAGTCCCTGGGATGATCGACTTCTACTGTAATACGTGCCCACAAAATCACATTGCCATTTGGAACAATTTATTATGCACACTATTATCTAGGGTATCTTAGAAGAATGGACAAGTTTAAGAGTAAACATAATTACAGCTTTTATAACATAAATTTGCAGCTAATAGATTAGAAGTTGGCAAACTTTTTTTTGTAATGAGCAAGATAGCAAATATCTCAAGCTTTGCTCACCACGCTATCTCAACTACTCAACCCTGACATTGCAGTGAAAGCGCCCATCAGTAGCAGACCGTACGTAAAGGAATCAGTGTGGGATCTGTGTTTCCACAAACCCTTATTTACAGAAGCAGACAGCAGTCGGATTCACAACATGCAGCTGCAGATCTAGGTGATGGAAATAATTGCAACTGCAACGCAAAGCAGCTTTCAGACGAGAGTCCTAACTATCTGTTTGCCAATTTACCTGAAAAATTGTCATATTTTTTAAAATTAAAATTAAAATCAATTTTCTTATGAAAAAACATTTAAAAGAGTAGGTATTCACCAAGTATGTTGAAGAACACACTAGTTTCTCTACAATCCCAATAAAATTAACATAAAATAGGTCATTGAAAAGAAAAGAATATTTTTTGAAATAGTCATATACTGTATTGAATGAACTGGCAGGGCCCGGCTGAGCCGTAAGCACTCTTGCCCTGGACGTGAAGATTTGCCCACATCCAGACACTCCCTTGACACTGCTCCTGTTCTCATGGTGGTAGTCGCATGTTGTACTGCCTGCATTTCTCTGAAGGCATCGGGTAAAGCTAATAGAGACTCAGTGTGATTTTTTCAAGTCATTGAAAAATGACCTAATTTCCCTAATTTCCAATTTGACATCAATGGTGATATCACAGTCCTTTCCTTAATTTGGGGGTCTTCCTGAGATTTAAAAACGTTTCACACTCAGGATTTTGTTGAATTTACAAATAAATTAATTGAAAATCATTGCATGCCAGGGGGCACACTGTTGACCCCAGGTGAGAGCAGTGTGGCACCCTGGGCTGCCCACCCTTCCCGGGTACTGAAGCACCAGCGGGGGTGGAGGGGTGGGGGGGAAAGGTTGTGTCCAGTATTAGTGCTTGTATATTAATAGAAGTTACTCAGAAGTATGCAAAATTGTTTTGTTTTGCAATTTTTTTGTTGTTGTTTGTTTTTTGCCAGGGCCAGGTTTGAACCCACCACCTCTGGTATATGGGACCAGCTCCCTACTCCTTGAGCCACAGACACCACCCCAAAGTTGTTTTGTATAAACAAAGAGATGGCATGTCATTCAGTGTCCTTAACTAACTGCAGGTGTCCTGCTGAGTGCCAGGGTGGCAGGAGCTGTCCTGCCTTCTCAGCAGCAGAAGGCAGCATCTTGGACTGGGGGCAAGGGAGGATTCTCTTTCAATTCCTTGCCCCTGTCTTTCTCTGGATGATCCTGTCTTACAGATCTTTCTTTGTCTCAAACTGGGCTTTTACAGTGGTAGAGCAATCAAGAAAGCTCTTTGGTCCCTCTCCTTTATACTCTGTGCCTGATTGTGCTGTTATTTTCTACTGAGCATTGTGCCTTTATTTTCCTTCCTCCTTGAGGCCTTCAAACAAAGGGTAGGGGTGGTTAATGACTCTGGAATAAATGAATGAATAAAAGTGTTCGTTTATTGATTTATACATACCATGAATATTTATTGAGTGCCTATGCATACTAGTAAACTAAACAGGCAAAATTCCTAATCAGATGAAGTGTACCTTCCTGGGGAGAAAGTCAGAAAATTTTAAATAATGGTTAACTTCACAAGTGGTAAATTTATAGAGAAAGTATAATAAAATAGGGGGTAAGGAATCATGGAGGAAAGAAGGATATAAGTTTTTCAAAGGTAGCCAGAGAAGACCTCACTAAGGAGACATTTGAACAAAGACCTGGAGGAGGTAAGGAAGTGTCTCTTTTGGGGGGAAAGAGAGTTCCAGGCAGAGACACCAGCTGGAGCAGGGTCAGAGCCTGGAGCATGAGGCCATATCAGAGAGTGTGAAAAGGATACAAAGGAAGAGGATGGGAACGTGGAAAGGACTCTAGGGTACTCTAGATGAGACCACCACTCCCTTGCTTTATATGGGTTTATCAAGAGTCTATTTGGGCATGATCTATTCAGTGGGTTTAACCTCTCTTTCTCATAAAGACAGTGAGTTTAAGAGAGTTGATCCCAGATGTCTGCATTTTCTAGTCTTTCCTTTCCTTTCCTTTTCTTTTTTTTTCCTTCCTTCCTTCTTTCCTTCCTTTTTTCCTCCCTCCCTCCCTTCCTTTTTCTTTCTCTTCCTTTCATTCATTCTTTTTTTTTCCTTTGAGACAGGATCTTGCTGTATCACACAGGCTGGAGTGCAGTGGCATCATCATAACTCAATACAATGTCAAATTCCTGGGCTCCAGCATTCATCCTGCCTCAGCTTCCCAAGTATCTGGGAATACAGGTGCACAGCTACATCAGGCTAACTTTTCTATTTCTAGAAGAAAGGAGGTCTTATTCTTGCTCAGGTTGGTCTCAAACTCCTGACCTCAAAGAATCCTTCTGCCTTAACCTCCCAGAGTGTTAAGATTATGGGTGTGAGCCATCACGTCCAGTCTTATTCTTTCATTTTCTATCTTTAATTTTCTTATACATTAAATGGTAGTAATAAATACCTTTTCTTACAGGGATCGTTCAGGGATCAAATGATCATCATTATGAGAGCACAGTCTAGACTGTTCCCTAAGCTGTCACCACAACTATTTTGCCAACAGCGGTTATGAGAATGCACATGGAACCCACGTAGAAGAGGAAAGAGGAAAGACTGAAAACTGGAGCAGGCTGGAAGGAGAAATTAGTAAGAAAAGGAAAATGGAGGGAAACTGCTTGTGTCATCCCAGGGATAACAAGCACAGCCTGGGGTTGGACTGACAGGGTTGACGTCTAAGGTAGTCCACCTACTGGCTGTGTGACCTTGGGTAAGTCTCCACAATGAGCCTGTTTCCCTCTGTGTAAAATTGGGATTTGACATCTTCCTTATAGCACGTTGTCAGGATTAAAAGAGAGACTCCACCTCACCTAAATACCTAAAGACAGTGCTCCTACACACCAAGCTCAAACCCAGCACCAATTACACATAAATATTAATCAATTTACCATTACAATTGTCATCATCATCATCATTCTAAGAAGGCAGAAAATTACAAGCAGCTCTGCATTTTCTGCAGGGGAAGATAAAAGCAGGAAACACCTCCTGAAGGGAAAACTCGTAGGATTCATTTTAAAAGTGCCTGAGATTATGCACAGAGACCCCAATTTGTTGCATGAATTGGGATGAGCCTTAAGGGACATCTTTTCAGTAATTCAATTCCCTAGGAATTTGGCTTAGCTGGGAAACAAGAGTTATCCTGGAGGGTATGTCTCTATAGAAAAGAGGGCATAATTCTGGAAAAACTTGGTGATGATTCCAAATTGAAAACAAATATAGGAGACCTTGTGTGACCTTGGATAAAGACTGTAACATATTAGCAGTTCCAGGAAAAGTGGAAGACAGATTTGGAACTGAGCAATACAAAAATGAAACAGTGCAACGCCAACGAGGAAGGGATGGAGTCAGCTGCCAAGTGCTTTTCCATTTGCGGCAGACAAGACTTATAGCTGGCAGCAGGAACTGCCAAAGTCCTGATATACATATATCTTATGTGATATCTGAATATATTCTGTACTTTAGCGGGCATCTGCCACTTTTTTGCCTGTCATCTCTTACTACAGAGAATTGTCCCTCTTCACCTCCATGTGATTCTATTGAGCCCATGGCTCCAGAGCCCTGTCCCTCCCGCCTCCCCCACGGTGATTCAAGGTGTGCAATCACAATGTCTGCTCTCCTGGGCCACAGTGATTGGTCCAGAGAAAGACCATCCCAACCATGGCTAATCAGAGTTCTCTGCAGACCTGCCAGGGCTGCTGAGAGTTGGGGCCGCTCCTTTTCACGTTGCTATCGGTCTCATATAACCTTGGAGCTGTCTGATGCCTCACTGCATCATTAATGTGTTATAATTAATGTGGAAAAGGCTAAGAATTAAGTCCAAACTTAGGCAAGAAGAATCAAAGGAGAGAAGAGAGGGAGATTTTGCTATTTTTGAAAATTTAATTTGAATTGGATTTTTTCCATTTCCAAAAGGATCAATTAAGTGTAAAAGAAATGAAGAATCTAACCAAATGATAAAGACAATGTGAGGCAACCTAAATGGGGTACATAGCTTTCAACCCCCCCAAATATAATACATGTGTTAAGACATTACAAAAATATTTCAGTGAAAGTGTGACATGGGGTTAAAATGGCTAGGGGGACACAGTCTGGCAAATCAATCACCCAAAAGGGGGGAAATATTTGGCTCCCCACAGCACAGAATGTAGAACAAATACTGTGTGTCTGTCTGAGGCCTGGATAGAATCACTCTAGAAGTCTACAGCCCTATAACCCATGTCTTAGTCTTGAACCATCTGATAAATCACTATATCACAGCCCCAAATACTTCAACCCAGTAACTTCAGCCCACCTGAGATGGTGAAACTACTACCCTCCACTGAGAAATGATTTTACAATTTCAGGAAGGCTTGGAATGAAAGATAAAGATCACAAAGTAAATTGGATCAGAAGAGAAGTTATAATTAGTGTGTGATGAAGTGGACATATTAGAGAATCTGACAAATTTATCTTTGTGATTCCAATTTTAAATTTGATCAATACTATTCTCGTTATCTTCAGCAGCAAAGTTTTGGTAATTTAATAATATTTATAGACAATATTTGAATGTTTTGATTCATTATGGTTTTAAAGATGAATTTTTAGATTTACAATTACTTTGATCTTGCTCATTTGAGTTTAAGTCAAATTGATCAAATAAATGGAAGGATGGTGTAAAATTATGTAAAAATTACTTAGCTTCTAAGTATAATGAGAATTGCTAAATGAACTTAAAGTCCTAAGAAAATGACATTTTTTGCAACTTAAATTAATGAAATGTTATTTGAATACTCAAATACTGATAAATAACTTTTTCTACATGCAAAAGCCCACAATTCTCAAACATTGCAAAAAATACATCAGTACACATGGTAAGAATATTATTATAGACACATAAGCCCAGGATGAAACAGCACTTCCTGTAGGGACTAGGAAAGGTGTGGTTTTATGAGGCATGCGGTCAGGTGAAGTCCATGAAAGCATTCATAATAAACAGTGATACGCCAGCCAGAGCAGCTACTAGGAACTCAAATAAAAGCAAAGAATCAACAACTGAGATGGTAACAACCAACCAACCATTCATTCTCTCATTTAGCTTTTATTCAGCAGATACTAAATAAATATTCCATGACAGGTTCTGTTCGAATGGTTTAAGATCTAGGTGAAGAAGGAAAATGTAGATTATAGGTTGGATGTGAAAAGGAACAAAGGAGAGTAGATAAAGCAACTGCAGATGAAGGAGAGATGCAGCAGAAGACAGCTTCAGCAGAGGAAGGGCCAGGTTGTCATGCCTCCAGAGTCCTTAGCTTTGCCTGATGCCAGCAAGTGTAGAATGTAAGGCATGACAGCCTCTCAAGGCATCCTCTGAAGAAAAGGAGAAAGAAAAATAAAAAGAAGAAAATGAAGACAATGTTTTCAGTAATAGGTGGCCAATACAAAAGAAGAAATGCTGGAGAAAGAATGTAATAGGGCCTGAGACAGGTGAAGAGGTGGCAGGCACGGTCATCACTGAAATGCAAAGAAAGTGGGGTGGGGAGTTCCAGCAAAGTCTTTCCAGGACTAATTAAAATGACACAAATATGCATAGAATGCCAGCATAAAGTAGGAACAGTCAGTACAAATAACAAGAAGTAGAAAAAAATAAAACCTGGAATAGTTAAATCTGTGAGATTCTGAGATGAAAGTCTGAATATGAGATGAGGCACAAAAAACAAGACCAAACACCAGCACATGTTGTTCCAAAGGACTGGGGTTGGATTCTTCATGTTTACCTGGAGAGGAAAGGAGGCATGTGGTACAGCTGCAGCTCAGAAGAGATGCACAGTCATAACATAGGGAAAGGAGAGTGGGCTTGGTCCCAGGGCCTTACTGCCCACTCAGCTATGAGCCTTGGGAAGTCCTGCTGGGCTGTGGGCTTGGGAAGACCACACACCTGGCAGTGCCTTCCAATGGCTCATAAGCAGACAACCAGAACAAAGGTGTAAGTGATGTAATTGATGTATGGGGGCTATAGCTCTGTCCTTATTTAAAAATATTCCTAATATGTAAATATAATATTAATATGTTCATTCTAGAAAAATTAGTTGAAAGAAAGATAATAAAATCAAACATGAGAATAGAAAAATCACCAATCTCATACAATAATATTTCTGAGAAAGAAAAAGCCACTGACATTTCTAATTAATCATTCAAATATTTTGCAGGAACTTCCAAACCCATCCTCACCCTACCCTGAATGTTAGCAGTGATGTTCCAAATACAGAAAAGGTAGTAGTAAACAAGAATGTCAAGTCCTCATCAAGAATAAAGCTTTAATTAGCTAATGCAAGAAATTCCCTTCAAGTACCTACAAAACTATGACAGCAAGATCTGTAAAGGGTCCCAGTCAAGTAGTCATCAGACTAGCAATTAGCACATGCTTATAAAGAAATAGCCTAAGACCAGGAAAAGAGCCAACCCAAACAATTAAGGGGTACAGTGTCAGGTTTTCTTATGACTGACAGTAGGGCCTATTCCTATCAGCCAGACTAGCAAATCTCATAATTCATGGATCACTGGGTAGAGTACTCAGAGGAATCCTCAGTGGTGGGTCAAAATTAGTCCTAGGTTGAATAGTACTCTCGTCTTGTCTAACAAATCTTAAAGGTATGACCCAAAAGAATCAAACTGTTTCTGAGTAACAACTGCCTTCCAAAACAAAGCTCAAGAATATTTATAATAAAAAATCATAATACCCAATAGCAAAAAATACTAAGAGAAGCTTATCCCCAAAACAAAAGATTAGCTTAATATTCAAAAATCAATGTAATCCATCATATTAATAAATCAAAAAAGAAAACCACATGATTTACCAATAGATTCTAAAAAAAGAAAAAATTCATATAACATGATAGCCATTTGTGATGAAAACTTAGGCCAAACTAGAAATAGATGTGAACTTCCTCAACCCAATGTAAGGCTAATACCCTAACTGATGGCGGAAGACTGGATGCTTTCCCCTAAGATTAGGAACAAGAGAAAGATGCTCACTCCCAAACTTCTATTTAACATTGACTTTGGCTAGTCAAATAAGATGAGAAAAATAAATAAAATATATCCATATTAGGTAAGAAGAAGGAAGACTGTCTTTTCTGCCAACAACATGATTGTCTATGTAGAAAAAACTAAACAAATATTTTAAAATTTAAAAAAAGCAGAGCTATTATGTGAGTTTATCAAGGTTATAGAATCCATTATGAATATGGAAAATCAATTTTATTTCTACATATTGGCAATAAATAATTGGGAAATAAAAGTTTATAAAACAGCATTTACAATTGGATCAAAAATATGAAATACTTAGGGATAAATCTTACAAACATAGGCAAGATCTGTTTATTGAAAATTATAAAATTGGTTAGAGATATGAAAGAAGACCTCAATAATTGAGAGAGACATATCTTGTTGATGGGTGAGAAGACTCCACATTCTGAAGATGCCAATTCCTCCTGAATTGATCGACAGAGCCACTACAATTTCAATCAAAATCCCAAAAGATTTTTGTTTCTTTGTTTTTTGTTTTTTTGGTATGTGGAAATCAACAAACTTATTGTAACATTCACATAGTAGTGCAAAGGACTTATGATGACCAAAATAGCTTTGAAGAAGAACAAAGTTGGAAAACTAACAGTATCCATTCCCAAGGCTTATTATGAGACTAATCCAGACAGTATGCTCGTGGATGTGAATCAACCACACACTGTATGACTGAGTCAGTAAATGTTGTAAAGGGCTGTGCAAATTGACCTCCCTGTTAGTAAGTGGCTCTTGCCAGAAGGAACAATGGCATTGTTGTTTGGGGAGCTACGACTGCTCTAGTCCTCAGGAGGAGCACTAGAATGCCCCAGGTGGTGGGTGGGAGCTTGGAACTTCCCAGAGAGTTCTTGTGCTGTGCCACAGCAGGCAAGTGGGGAGAGAGGCTGTGTTGGGTGAGCCTGCCCTCAGCTCCACAATAGCTTGTATGGTAGCTGTTTGGGCAGGGTTAAGTCTGCTTCCCGGTTCTTGGGAAAGTGCCACAGAGGGTCTGAAGCAGCCCCACCCAGCCAGAAAGCCTCAGACACAGGGGCTGTCTGAGATTCACAGTCTGGCTGTGTAGCTCTCAAGCTTCCCCTGGCCATGTGTCTGATCTACTAGAATGTGACTCCATGAAACACAGCAAGCAAGGAGCTCCCACATTGGGCACTCTGGTCCACGGGCCCCCCACAGATCCTCAAGAGCAAGCCTGTGTCCCACTCTTCATGGAGACTTCAGCCTGTAGCAGGAACCTGCTAAGGAGCCCCAGCCAAATTCTCTGCTTAAACTGCTTTCCCTTTAGAAATGGATATAATAGTTCAATTTTTAATTTTTTGAGGAAATCCCATACTGTTTTCCATAATTGATGTACCAACTTACATTCACACCAACAGTGCACAAAGGTCTCTTTTCTCCAAATTGAAATATTACTGTTTAATTCTTTTGTTGTTTTTCATCATCATCATCATATATATTTTATATATATCAACTCTTTTTATTTTCAGAATAACTTTTCATTCTGAGAATTAAATTAAGGCATAGATAAATGGTTTTTTCAAGTCAAAATGTTGAACAAAAATTCAAAATCTAACCTAGGTGCTCTGGCTGTAGGCTCTGTGGTCTTAACAACTATGCTACGCTGCCTCAGTATATCACTATAAGTCACAGATTTCAAATAATATCCTTAAAACCCTATTTAACCTCTGAAATGTAGACACAGTATCTAACACCCTTTATTTTTATGAAGAAATTCAACATCATTACATTTTCTGCCATCCCTCTTCCCCTCTTTCCAAACCTCCATTCCAGCATGCTATTGTTTTCATATTTATCCTGCAACTAAAATTAATTTTAAATACATTGTCTACAAATTGATTTTTTAAGTTGGAAACTAAAAAGTAGTATTTGCAATATTGTTCACTGAAGAACCAAATACAGAAGTGCCACTGATCCTACAGTAGAGTTATAACTCTTTTATTATTATTTGCAGTTTCTGGCCAGGTCTGGGTTTGAACCGGCCACCTCCAGCATATGGGGTTGGTGCCTTACTCCTTTGAGCCAAGGAGCTGTAATTTTTATTATTGACCTTTTCTATTGAAGAAGATTACTTTGACTTTGGAGTGGGTTAAGGTAGCACCACACCATAATGACTACCATGCCTTTACTTTGTCACAAGATCACTCAGCTTCTCAGTCATTCAATTTATTGAACAAATCCATGTCTTCTCAAAAGAGATTCTTCACAGAGCCTCTGATTGATGCCTTTCTAGGCCCACCTCAAGGCTATCATCTTGGAATTACATTTCATTACAATCTTGAGTAAGATCCACTGCTTTTTGGACCCTATGACTTCCTCCAACTTGGATTCTTTTTTGTTTTGCTTAAGTTGATTCTTTCAGAAATAGTCTGTGGGTGGTAAATGATCTGAGTTCTTGCATGTTTGAAAATGCCTCACTCTTGATTGATAGTTTGGCTAGGTAGAGAATTTTAGTTTCAAAAACATTTCATTTCAATATTTTGAAGACATGCCTCTTATTTTCTTTTCCTTAGATCTGCAGTTGCTGATGACCTACCATTAGGCAATAGGATTCTCAGTTCTTTTTGAGTGATCTATTCTTTTAGCTTTTAGAATCTTCCCTTTCTCCTCAGTATTTAAAATGTCATGAGAATATGTCTTTTCACTGGGTTTGTTCACTGATCCTATTTGGCATTCTCTAGGTTCTTATGATTTGAAGTCCTATTTTCTTACATATGGAAAATTCTTTCTTGTTCTTCTCTGTTTTGTCTCATTCTAAACATTCTTTTGGATGTTAGGGCTCTGGGAACATTTTTCTCTAATCTCAGTTTTTCTCCCACATTTTCCTTCTCTTTATCTATTAGCACTACATTTAGAGAGACTTCAATTTTTTCTCCAACAACTTCCCTTGAAATTTTAGTTTTGGCAATTACTTTTTTATTTAAGAAATCTCTTGGGGGGGGTTGTTCTTTTTTGGTAACCATTTTTTATTTTATTTTAACAGATTTAGGAGGCACAAATTTTTTTTTAATGATTATATAGTGGTAAAGTCTAGGCTTTTAGTGTACCCATCACCTGAATAGTGTACATTGTACCGAGTAGACAATTTTTCATCCCACATGCCCTCTTCACCTTCTCCCTTCTGAGTCTCTAATGTCCATTAAGTCCCTCTTTATGACCATGCATAACCATGCTCAGCTCCCACTTATATGAGAACATGGAGTGTTCCCCTCTGTCCCCCAGAGCTCACTTCACTTGGAACTTGCAATTCCATCAGAGTTGCTGCAAAACTCATTATTTCATTGTTTTCCACAGCTGAATAGCATTCCATGGTGTGTGTGTGTATCACATTTTCTTTTTTCTTCTTCTTCTTCTTCTTTTTTTTTTTGCAGTTTTTGGCCATGGCTGGGTTTGAACCCACAGCCTCCAGCACATGGGGCTGGCACCCTACTCCTTTGAGCCACAGGCACTGCCCTACATTTTCTTTATTCACTCATCAGTTGATAGGGCTTAGGTTGGCTCCACATCTTTGCAATTGTAAATTGTGCTTCAAGAAACAAACATAAGAGCACAGGAGTCTTTTGTATAAAATGACTTATTTTCCTTTGGGTAGATTGCCAGTAGCAGGGTTGCTGGATCAAATGGTAGAGGTACTTCCAATTCTTTGAGAAATCTCCATATTGTTTTTCATAAAAGTTGTACTAACTTGCATTCCCATCAACAGTGTATAAGCATTTCCTTTTCACTGCATCCATGCTGGCATCTATTTTGGGTTTGTTTGTTTGTTTGTTTTACTTTTTAATAATGGTCATCATAACAGGGCTAAGGTGATATATTATTGTGGTTTTAATTTGCATTTCCCAGATGACTAGTGATGTTGGACATTTTTTCATGTTCAGTCATTGTTTCTTTTGAAAAATGTCGTTCATGTCTTTTGTCTATTCCTTCTCCTTCCCTTTCTTCTGAAAGAGAAGTTTGTTAATTTGCCAGCAAATGAGGAGGCTGTCAGACTCCTGTCTCAAAAATACCACTATCCCCCCTTTTGAACAGAAACAGAGAGTTTTTAAAGGTTCTAATTAATCCTATAATCCCATCTTGGTTTTGCCCCCTTTTTAATGTTTTTTTTTTTCTTTTTTTCTTGCTAGTTTGTTTGAGTTCATTATAGATTCTGGGTAACAGTCCTTTGTCAGATACATAGTTCACAAACATTTTCTCCAATTCTAAAGTTTGTGTATTTACTCTATTGATTATTTTTCCTGCTATGCAGAAGTGTTTCAGTTTAATTTCCATTTATTTACTTTTGTTTTTATTGTATTTGCGTTGGGGGGGTGGTTGCAGTCATAAATTCTTTACCTATGTTAATGTCAAGAATAGTTTTGCTAGGTTCTCTTCTACTATTTTTATGGTTTCAGATACCACATTTAAGTCTTTAGTCCACTTTGAGTTAATCTTTATGTATGGTGAGAGACAGAGATCCAGTTTCACAGCACCCTGTTGAATAGGGTGTCCTTTTCTGTTTTTGTCTGCTATGTCAAAGGTCAGTTGTTGTTTGGATTTAATTCTGGGGTTTCTATTTTGTTCCATTGGTCTGTGTGTCTACTTTTATACCAGTACCATGCTGTTCTGGTTATTGCCACTTCGTAGTATAATTTGGAGTCAGGTAATGTGATGCCTCAGATTTATTCTTTTTATTGCTTTGATTTTTCATGCTCTTTTTTGGTTCCTTATGAATTTTAGGACATTTTTTCCAATTCTGTGAAAATAAGTTGGTATTTAGGAATTGCATTGGATCTGTAGATTACTCTGGGAAATATGGACATTTTAACAATTTTGAGTCTTCTAATACATAAGTATGAGACGTGTTTCCATCTGTTTATGTCATCATTTATTTCACCAATGTTTTGTAGATCTCCTTGTAGAGATCTTCACTTTCCTGGTTAAGTATATTCCCAGTTTTTGTTTTGTAAGTTTCTTAAATGGGATTGAGTTCTTGATTTGATTCTCAGCTAGGTTGTTACTAGTGTATAGAAAAACTACTAATTTGTGTACCTTCCTTTTGTAATCTAATAATTTACTGAATCCATCAATTCTATGAGTCTTTTGAAGGAGTCTTTGGATTCTCTAGGTATCAACCACTTCATCAGCAAATTCAGACAGTTTGACCTCCTCTTTTCCAATTTGGGTGTCCCTTATTTCTTTTTCTTACAGATGTTAGTCACTATTTTTACTTTAATTTTTCTTCTATGAGGATATTAAATAGAATTACTTTAAAGATATTTTCTGGCTCGGCACCTGTGGCTCAAGCGGCTAAGGCGCCAGCCACATACACCTAAGGTGGCGAGTTCAAATCCCCGGCCCGGGCCCGCCAAACAACAACAATGGCTGCAACCAAAAAATGGCCAGGCGTTGTGGCGGGCGCCTGTGGTCCCAGCTACTTGGGAGGCTGAGGCAGGAGACTCGCCTGAGCCCAGGAGTTGGAGGTTGCTGTGAGCGTGATGCCACGGCACTCTACCCAGGGGGACAGCTTGAGGCTCGGTCTCAAAAAAAAAAAAAAGATATTTTCTATTTCCAAATTATGTTTCATCCAGAATCAATATCTTTCTCTTAACCTACTTTTATGTCCTTATTTTTCCTCAGATATTTATGTTTCTTGGCTAATGATTCCTACTTACAAGTGAGGTAGACAGTACAGGAAGCTCTGCCTTGCTGAGGCACCCCTTCCATCTATGTGGTGGGCAGTCCCTGCAAGTCTCCTCCCCTTCCATCTACGCATTGGGCTGTCCCTGATGAAGCCTCCCTTCTGTCTACACGGTGGGCTATCCCTGCCAAGGCCTCGCTTTTGTCTACACAGTGGGCTGTCCCTGCTGAGCACCCCCCTTCCTTCTACACAGTGGGCTGTTCCTGCAGAGGCCCCTCCCCTTCTGTCTACACTGTGGGCAGTCCCTGCCAAGGCCCAGCTTCTGTCTACACAGTGGGTTATCCCAGGCATGGCCCCTCCCCTTCTGTCTACACTGTGGGCAGTCCCTGCCAAGGCCCAGCTTCTGTCTACACAGTGGGTTATCCCAGGCATGGCCCCTCCTCTTCCATCTCCGCAGTGGGCTGTCCCTGCTGAAGCCCCTCCCCTTCCATCTCGGTCATGGGCTGTCCCTGATGGCCTTTGTTTTAGACCTTGCAGTGGAAGAATAGGAAGTAGAATGCCCCCTCTCTACCTATCTCTCTCACTTTCCAGAAAAAAAAAAAAAAAACAGGAAGAATTTTATTCAGAAGCGGCATCACACTAGGCCCCTTCTCATAAAAAGACTTTTCAATTTTTTAAAAGACTAGTCCCCTAGTGGAGCAGGGAAGGGATGCAGGGAGGGAGAGTGGGAGGATGACTCACAGTCACCCCGCAGCTCGGGTCTGTCCAGCTCCCCTCACTCCCGTGCTGAGTTTCTCTCTGGGTCTGGTGCCAAGAAAAATAGTTCCAACCCAAACTGCAGCCTTCTCCTCTGAATGTGATTTAATCTGTTAATATGGTTGCAAGTATTTTCCACTTTAATGAAATTTGCCTATATCCCTACTTCCCTGGTGCCCCATCTCCTGTACCTGACAGTGTCTTTAAATTACTCTTTGTTCTTTTTTACTGAGATATCAGACTTGGGAGTAAAAATGAAACATATGTTTTCTGTCCTGCTATGTTGAGCAAGAATTCCCATTACATCTTTGAACATCTTTGTGAATTTCTCCTTATTTTGAGGCAAAAGACTCCTTATAGCTTCCACCGAGGGTCACAGGACCATGCAAACAATTTCTTAATTTCTGTTTTACTTTTCAGCTTTCCAAATGTTGGAAACTAGTGTTATATCCTCCTGTCCTCTCCAAGCTAAATATTTCTAGTTACACTAATCCATGCCTCACTGAGCTTTTAGTCCGATCATTCTTATAGTTTTCTTTGAACTTCCTCCACCTCCCTAAAATAATTTAATGCAATGTCTAAGGTACTAAGGCCAACACTATTACAAGTAACTTCGTCTTTCTTCCTCCATCACATATGTATAATACGTTTTTTAGTAACTTACTCCCTGCCCTAGGCAAATAATATATACCACACCAGCTGCTGTGAAGACTCTATTCAATGTGACACATTTAAAAGCCATGAAATTATGGGAAAATAGAATTTCCAACTAAGAATTTCTAGGCTCTCCATCATAGCTTCTAACATGTACACAATTGCTTTTTTTTTTCAGACACAGTCTCACTTTGTCACCCTTAATAGAGTGCCATGGTGTAATAGCTAACAGCAACCTCAGACTCTTGAGCTCAAGCAATTCTCTTGCTTCAGTCTCCCCAGTAGCTGGGACTACCAGCAGCTGCCACAATCCCCGACTATTTTTTTAGAGATGGGGGGAATCTCACTCTGGCTTAGGCTGGTCTTGAACTTGTGAGCTCAGGCAATCAGCTGTCCTTGGCCTCCCAGAGTGCAGGTATTATAGGCATGAACCACTGCACCCAGCCATAATTGTGATATTGCTCAAATAAAAGTTATGAAAAACTCTTAGTCATTTATGCTATGTGTTAAGAAAGAAGTTTGGGATAAACTGTTCCTAAATTAATGCATACAGCTGAAGTCATTATACATATATTTTTAAGTTATTTCAAATTGAACTTAAAAACTCCAACACATTTTTCATTTCTTATGAGGAAAAATGAACACTTTTCTAAGAGCTGTGATTGTTTGCATAATTATCACTAATCAAAATTTAAAATATAATACTTAAAAATCAATAAAAAGAGGATAAACACAAGTATTAGACGAACCTAAAAGAGCACAACTTTGGTGAGTCTCTTTATAGCAACATTTCTTACAAAATCAAATAAAATATCATCTGACAAAATTATATGCTACAGTTCTCAACTAACACAAAGATCTTTCTGATATGTGTACCTTCCATGAAATATTGTCTGCCTCATTTCCTTGAAGAACAAATTTGTCAACTGTAAAAGAAGAAGGTTTCTTAATATAGTGATGTGTCAGGAAAGATTTTTCTCAGATGTATAAAAACACTAAGATATTTTATAGGAATTTAACAGATGTTTTCAAAGTTTATTTATGTGTTTATTTAAAAAATTAAGAAGCTGCTACAGAAAGATATTTGTACTACAATGTTTATTGCAGCCCAATTCATAATTGCTAAGTCATGGAAGAAACCAAGTGCCCATTGGTCCATGAATGGATTAATAAATTGTGGTATATGTACACCATGGAATATAATGCAGCCTTAAAGATGGAGACTTTACCTCTTAACATGTTTACATGGATGTAGCTGGAACATATTCTTCTTGGAAAAGTATCTCAAGAATGAAAGAAAAAGTATCCAATGTACTCAGCCCTACTATGAAACCAATTTATAGCTTTCTTGTGAAAGCTATAACCCAATTATAGCCCAAGAAGAAGGGGAAAGGGGAGAAAGAGGAGATGGAAGGGAGGAGGGAGGATGGGGGGAGGGAGGGTAATTGGTGGGACCACACCTAGGGTGCATCTTACAAGGGTACATGTGAAATTTACTAGGTGTAGAATATAAACTAAGAAAATGCCGTAAAGGCTATGTTAATTAACATTGTTGTTAATATTTCAAATTGTATGTAAAACCAGCACATTATACCCTATGATTACATTAATGTACACAGCTATGATTTAATAAAAATAATAAATAAATAAAATTAAAAAGAAGCTGCTATAGGCTGAGCACTGGTGTTTCAGTAACAATGGAAAGAGTTTCAGTCCCTCATCTCAGGGATCTCACATGGATGAAAGACAGACAGATTCATGCTGGTTAAAGTGCCTTTTTTCTACTCTTTGGTTAAGGGAGATAGATTTAGACGCACAGCGAATATGTGCCAGCCCTAGAAAGTGAAAAGCTCAGCGTCTTTTCCATTCTCTGGGCCAAATGGTCCATGTCAATAACACTGTGGAATGTTGGCTGAGAGCAGTTGGAGATGAAAAGTTAGCTGAAGTTAAGAGAAGTTAAGTGGCCATCTCAGGGAAAATCACTCGAGCGCCCCCTCCTCATCTCTGTTCATCAGTGAGAGAGGAGAGATCAGGCCTTCCAGGTTCCCAGGCCGTATGACCACACCTGGCATTCCTGGTATCTGTGGCCCTTTGGGATCTCCTGCCTTTGCAACTGGATCCCCTAGCAGCCTCTGTGCCGTGTGCTCCTGCGCTGGACAGCCGTCATTCCTTCCCAGAGCCTGCCATGCTCCCTGCCCTGCCTTTCCCCTGCCCATGCTGACCCTGCTCTCCTAGCTCTCTGGGAGTCCCCATGCTCCGTCCAGTGTCCATGCTCAGCTCACATGCTGCTTCTTTGGGAAGCCTCACAGGCTCCTGGGTGAGTCAGCTCAGGAGAGGTGTAGTAACAACTGTGAGAAAGACAGTCCAGGAACCCAGTCTCAGCCTAACTCTTAGAAGATCTTCTGAGTACTTATGTCAACTTTCTGAACCTTGCTTGTCCCCTTCTATGGAATACACACACTTGCATTGCAGGGCTGTCTTGAAGATTATATACAACAGTGAAGATAAAATCCCAGCACAGAGAGCATGGTGCATGGACAGCACTCAGTGAATGCTGTTTCCACCCTCCTCCTATTAGTCACACCTTTGAACGGCATGAACTTAAAATCTCATGCTTAGATGGACCACAGTTCCTATTATGTTAATCATTCACATAGTATTATCAATCAGCCAGGCACCGTGGCTCACACCTAAAATCCTAGCACTGCAGGAGGCTGAGGTGGGTGGATTGCTTGAGCTTAGGAGTTCAAGACCAGTGTGAGCAAGAGTGAGATCCCGTCTCTACTAAAAACAGAAAAAAAAGCTGTGCATTGTAGTGGGCATCTGTGGTCCCAGCTACTAGGGAAGCTGAGGCAGGAGGATGTCTTAAGACCAAAGAGATTGAGGTTGCTGTGAGCTATGATTATGCACTCAATCCCAGGGTGATAGAGTGAGACCCTGTCTCAAAAAAAAAAAAAAATTATAGTTATAAATCAAAGCTTACTAAAGATTCTCCAATTACTTACAAAGATGTTTCATATAAAGTATAAGCATAAAATTATTAGGATATTTTATTTGAAATGTATGCAGGCAATATTTTCAAAGACCCTGATCAAAAGCCTCAGCACTGTGTGTGACAATCTATTGATTTTACCCCCACGTCATGTTATATTCCTAGCAACCACATCTGCTCTTTTACCTGCTTCACAAACTCAGAGGTAGAGCAAGAGGTACACAGCAAATTCAAAGCAAAGATTTCCAGAGCACAATATGTTATGAAAGCAGTAATTACCATATTTAATAATGCTTTGCATCGCTCCAAGCCTTTGGCCCACGTCCACGTTCATTACTGCTCACAGCCTCCCCTTGGCAGTGGTGTCTCAACTTCCAGAACTGTGTGCACAAGTCCTTTAATATCCGTGTAGCAGAGTGATGCTGGGTACGTTTTTTGTTTATTTGTTTTGTTTTGTTTTGAATAGGAGGTTAGGAATATGGACTACTCCTAAACAGGCCAGACATTTTCATGCCTTTCCAAATAGTTGTTTCATGTATTTATATACATATTTTTTGGGAGGGGGGGTCAAGTTTTCAGTTTTGAGAAATTTGAAAATTATCTGTGCCTTACTCACTCACTAATTATTTATGAAAATAATAGTTAAAAACACAAACTCTACCTAATGTGCAGTGTGAGGGTGTCAGCAGCCCCCTGGGTGAAAGGCTCAGGTACAACTTGAACTTTACCTTAGAAATAGAAACAATGTAACTTGAACATTTGTATCCTCATATTAATCTGACATAAAATAAACAAAAAACACAAACTCTCGAGTGGGAAGCCTGGGTTCAAAATCCAACTCTACCCCTTACTATGAGGCCTTGGGTGTCTTGCTCTGCCTTGGGGACTAATGTGTGTATCCTGCCCCCAGAATTCATATGCTAAGGCCTTAGCTGACAATTGGACAGTGTTAGGAGGTGGAATCTTTGGGAGGGGATTGGGTTCAGAAGAGGTCAGGAAGGCAAGTACCCCATGATGGGATTTGCATGGTATAAGAACAAGGGACTGGAGCTTTCCCTCTCTGTAACAGGTGAAAACACAGCAAGAAGGCAGCTGTCTGAGCCAGAAAGAAGCCCTCCCCAGAAACAGCTCTGCCACCACCCTGGTCTTGGACTTCCTGCCTTCAGAACTATGAGGAATAAACAAACAAAGTAAATGTTTGTGCCACCCAATCTATGGTATTTCATTACTGCAGTCTTAGCTGACTAGGGCACCGTGTCTAAGGTTTAGCTTCCCCATCTGTAAGAAGGGGATAAAAATACCACCTGCCTCATAGGGCTGCAGGGAGCAGTGCCTGGCACATGATCATTGTTCCTAATTACTAGGAACTGTTGTTGTTAACCGTCATTTCAGGTCCAGGCACTGAGATGCAATGATGGATAAAGATGCTCAAAAAATATTAAGTAGGTGAATAACGCAAATCTTTATAGAGAGAAGCTATAAATACAGACTTTGGGAAACCCAGGTGGTTTTCATGAATGGCTGATGTCAGAGAACAGCAATTTTTAAACATTCATATGATGACGCTTCAGTGACTCATTTGCCTGAATGCAGAAAGAAACAGAAAAGTAAAATTATCTTCCCAGTATCACAAAAGACAAACCAATGAAATTAAACCAAGTATTGATAGCTTTGTACTCAAATGTTACTTTTACAACTTGGTTATGGTATGAATCCTTTAAAAAGAAAAAGCTTATGAACCTGATTTCATTGTTATCCAAATACACTGCCTCTCCAATGAGGTCATGTTTGGAAATATACAGATCAACAATTAAACAATTTAAACCATAAGAAAATCTTAAATTGTTCAGCTAAATTTTATCACAAAATTGAGAGAAATTGGGCGGCACCTGTGGCTCAAAAGGATAGGGCGCTGACTCCATATGCCGGAGGTGGTGGATTCAAACCCAGCCCTGGCCAAAAACTGCAAAAAAAAAAAAAGAAAAAAAAACAAAACTGAGAGAAATCTGATGTAAACATTAGGGGCAGGCATACTGTGAACTGGATTGCTGTGCTGTGCTACCCTCCCTATGTAAGCACAGCACAAACCAGTCTAACCACTGCTCTAAGTTCTCACACTGCTAAAATACTTGAGAGAGCCTCCTTCAGTATTTACATCTGCCTCTAAGAACGTAAGTCTCAATTTTAAATACTGATGTTTTCTTTTTGAGTTCTTACAAATGTGTGTTCTGTGAAAAGGGGGATTTAGAAGGCATTACAAGCTAGCACCGTGGGGGAGCTATTAAGGAAGATGTTTAAAGCGAGAATGCAAGTAATGGATACAAATCAAAAATAGCACAGTGGACTCAGAGAGGCCGCAGGAACGAAATCGCTTTTTGCAATTGAGAAAAGGGCAATGTGTGCATTTCACGGTGATTCCTCTTTTATTTTCCCAGAGATGATGACATATTAGGAAGAACCGTGAATACTTAGAAAGTGAATTAGTATTAAGAAATGCTTTTTCCGATATCCCATAGTAATATTGTAAAACTGTCTCCACTGTGAAGGAAATTAAGGGCTGGTTCCTCTAACAGCTAATAAAAACAGGACCACTGATGAGAGAATAGAAAAGCTAGAGAGAAAGGTAAAGCCATTTTTGAGAAGCTGCTGTTAGTACTTGGAAATCCCAAAACCACAACCACAGGTAAGCCCTGAAAATCCGGGAGCAAACCACACACAGTCTCTGTCACACACACACACACCCCAACCTCTCTCTCTTTTTCTATCAAATGTGATGATTGATAACGGAGCATATTAGCTGTTATTTGAAAGTTCCTCAGCACACAAGTATTATGTTACCTTAGATTTTGCTTTATTTGAATAGTGAATGAAATTGAGTAACTCTCCTTGTTGTGAGCTTTGGTTTTAGCAAAAACAGAAAAGTCTAAGGGCAAGTGTATGCCCTTTGACCCACTAACCCAGGGTCTCTCAGCAGCAGTTTCCAAGGTCACAGACAGAATAGTCTTTATCGCCTACTGTTCTTCCCAACAGGCTTCCTTTCTGGAGGAAATGTATCCGAAGTGTTACCGGACAGATACCACGCTTTAACATACCTACAACAATTACTTTCTTGATGTTGTAATAAATTACCACAAATTTAGTGGTTTAACCAATAGGAATTCATTATTTTACTTTTTTTTAGGTGAGAGGTTCAACACAGGTCCCAGTAGGTGTCAGCAGGACCACATTTCTCCTGCCTTCTTCCACTTCTAATTATTCTGCTATCTGAGAAAACGTCCCCATCTCAAAGCCAGCCAGCCAGCGGCATTACTCTCACGTGTGACTTTATTTCCCCTCCGCCAGGCGTGTCAGTCTGCTCTCAGTATCACAACAAAAGCACCACAGACTGGCGGCATAAGCAACACAAATTTATTTTCTCACAATTCTGGAAGCTGGTGAAGTCCAAGATTGAAGTGCCATCTGGTGAGGCCCCTCTTCCTGGTTTGTGAACTTGTGCATGGTCACTACCCTTACACGGCTTTCCCTGTGTGCACACATGGACATCAAGCGTGAGCTCTGCTTTCTCTCCCTCATGGGATTAGGGCCTACCCTTGCAAACTTATTTAACCTCAATTACCTCCTTAAAATCCCTGTCTGCAAATACAGTCACATTGAGGGCTAGGGCTTCAGTGTATGAATTTGGCGGGAAGTGGCAGGGACACATGCTGACTATTCACAAGTTCTAAGGATGAGGACATGGACATCTTTAGCAGAGCCATTGTTCTGATTGCCACTATGGTGTACTTCAGATTGCAGACGCACAGCTCAAAGGAGCAATCGTGAGTCTGAGCCCAGACAGGGCAAGCAGGAGGAGGACAGACACTGCATAGGACTACCACTCTTTGGCCTTTTTATCCAACATGGTTATAATAGCTTGGAAGACTTCCAGAGAACCAGCCTCACTCTTTGGCACGGATGAGGGAGATCACTAGTAGCAGTGATGGGCATGGGGTGGGGCCCTCCAATCTGCTGGGCTGTGCTAGTCGCACCACTCTGGCAACTCACAGGGCCTGGACGTCATTCCGAAATGATTAAAGGCACATGCCAAGCAGGTCCTGGCCAGAGCCTGTGGGTCAAGCACTCTATACTGGGTTTTAAATTTTGCATTTCAAAATCGCATAATGCACGGAAGACACTATTGTTTATAAAGGAGCATGTCTCAGAAAAGTCCAGACAGAAGCTGACTTCCAGAGCAGGAAAAACTGCCCATCTTTCTATTCTCTTTTTATCATTCATGGAGGTCACTGGGTTAATTGACCTCATTACTCATCATTTGTCTGTCGGATCACACAAGAATGTGGCCATCTTGATAAAAAGCCTCACTGTTTTTCAAAGGAAATAATTAGATCTGACAGTAAGAGACTCACAGATTCCAAGCCTAAAAAGAGATGCAGTGTCTCATACTGAAAGTACTCACCAGCTGCCGTCCACACTGCCTTCTCTACTCGGCTGCCCTCCTCCTGGCCAAAAGCTTGCCAGAGCATTTCTACCTGGGATTAGTTACCATTCCCATGTCACCCAAAGGATCAAATGCAGAAAGCATAAAATAATGGAGATAAAGATGATAAAGAAATACTTTTGACCTCCTGTTTTCCCCTTGAAGACATACAAATGTCATATGAAAGAACAAATTAGCAAGCTGCACTGGTATTAATAAAATGGTATATGTTGTTCCTGTTGTGTCGGCTTCTAAAGAAAAAACCTGTGCATTAGCTGAGATCTCGTCTCAGCCACATCCTGAACACAATGTCCATGCGTCAAGTCAAGATGTGAAGCATCCAGCTGGGAATAAGAGACGTCTGTGCCCGTGAAGACTCCGCTCACCAACCATAGCATTCTTCCTCAATGAACCCTAAGCGAACTTCATAGTCACAAGGCAGGGTTCAGATGTGGCAGTACAAACAATATCTACTTGTCCTCCTGGCATAAACCATTTCTAATTTTTCCCTCTCCACTTGCTGTCTTTACTGCCTCCAAACACGCGTGGCCATACACCCCAGGATAAACTGCTGTGAGGCATCGGCTCTGTGCCAGTGCTGTTTAAGGCAACAGAAAATACAAAGGTACCAAGAATAATAATCTAAACGACATGTAATGAAGGAGCTAAACAAGATTTTACTAGATATTCATCAATGCCAAAACCCCCCCAAAAACCAAGGTAATGTGATGGAGAAAACTCAGGAGTGGGAGATAGGCTTGGCATTGTTCAGGGAAGTTCTATCTGAGAAGACGGGGCCCCATCTATGTCATAAACGGTAAGGCACTGAGCCTGCAAGGAAAAAGAGAAGTGTTGGAGCAGAGGGAGTGAGCAAGTGCAAAGGGCCTGAGGCAGGGAAGAGACTGGGATGTTCAGGGAACCAGCATAAAATAGATGGGGCTGCAACAAACTGAACTGGGCAAGAGTGGAACCAAATAAGGTGGGAAAGACGAGCCAGGTCGCAGCGGGTTTTGAAGGGCTTGTCAGGAAATAGCCCATTTTATCCTTAGTGTGAACGTTAAGCAGGAGGGACTGGGCTCCGATTTACTACGTCAGTCATCCCCGTCTCCACCGCCCCGGTTCATTGCGGGCATCTGTGAGCGCATCTGCACCCTGCTCGCGATTTCCTCACCACTAGCCCCATTTCAGCCCCTGGATAACATATTTCTTTTCCTGTACCCTCCCGGAACCTCCGTCTGAAAGGGCACTTCCCTGGGGACACTCCCCTGACACCCTGCCCTAGTGAGTCACTCACAGATTGTCACAGAGGCCCTGCTGAGCCCCGCACTTCAGCGGTCCCTGGAGCTCACAGTACGCAGACCCCGCCCTGCCTTCACGGAAGCCCGAGTCTGACGACCGCAGGGACAGGCGCGGGCACCTGGGGCTCCGCGGAGCAGCAGAGTCAGCCTGAGCCCGGCACAGCTCCCCAGCCCGGGGCCCGCAGGGCGAGCCAGGCGGAGGGGCGGGGCCGGCGGGGACTGG
>NW_003852520.1:2548626-2567403 GCF_000181295.1 Otolemur garnettii
CCCAGGGCCTGCGCCGCTCGCCCGGCCCACAACAGTCTTCTTTTGCTTTTATCCTTCCCTTCTCAGTAATTTAATTTTCTTAGTTTTTTTTGTTGTTGTTGTTGCCCTCGGTAAAGTGCTGTCGCCTCACAGCTCACAGCAACCTCCAACTCCTGGGCTTAGGCGATTCGCTTGCCTCAGCCTCCGAGTAGCTGGGACTACAGGTGCCCACCCCAACTCACAGCTACTTTTTTTTGCTGCAGTTTGCCCGGGGCCGGTTCGAACCTGCCACCCTTGGTATATGGGGCTGGCGCCCTACCCACTGAGCCACAGGCGCCGCCCTTCCTAACAGTGTATTGGGTTATAAAAGATATTGTTAAAATGCGAATGATGTGCTCGCTTCGGCAGCACATATACTAAAATTGGAACGATAAAATGCGAATGATTATTGTGAAAACGTATGAAAATATGTAAGGAAATTAAACTCAGAACCAGCTATCTGCTAACACGTTGGCGTTACTTCCTTCTGTCATTTTCTCTCCGCCATCTCTGCCTTTACCTCTGTCTGTTTTGTGTTCTAATTTATTTTTTGTTGTATTTCTCTCCGTCCTTCCTTCTTCCCTCTCTTCTTTCCTTTTTCTTTTTTTCTTCGTTCTTTCATTTTCTCTCTTCCTTCCTTTCCTTCTTTCTTTTCTATCTTGCTTAATATTAATTATACAACTTTCGTCCATGAAAACATAAATTTGTCACAATTTATTAAGCAATCCCTGTTGATGGATACAAGTATTTCCCCTGAGTTTGTACTTTTAGATATTATGTACACAACTTCTTGTTTACAACATGATTATTTCTGGTAGATTTCTGGAAGGAGAATTATCAGATAAAAACAAGGATTTCTAAAGCTCTCCCTGCAGAGGGCCAAGCTGCCCTCCAGAAAGGTCCTGCTAATTGTACCCAGCAGCTTGCAGCGAGCATTTAGGGTTACCACGAGCTCCTGCTAGCCATGAGCACCATTGTTTCATTAATAGTTGATTGCTCCTGGGTGAAAAATAAACTCACTGCTGTAATTTACATTTCCTTGATGAACAATTTTGAATAGTTTTGATTGATATATGTTGCTCATGTAAATGTTTTAATATGCCATTGCCTATTTTTTTTTACTAGGCTATTAGTGTTTTTCTTACTGATTTGAAATGTCCTTTAGAGATTAATTACATTCCATCTGTAAATTTCTATATAATCACGTTTTGAAAAATGCATTTTTCTTTCAATGTAGAGGAGAGGGAAAAATACATTTTTTCAGTATAGGTTACTCTAGTTATAAAAATAACAACACAAATGGTCCCCTCAGGACCTTGCAGGGTCTCACCCACTCACCTCCCTACTGAACGGAGCCTGTGGTGTGGGACCACTGCTATTCCTGTTAACTTCTCTCTCCCTAACGGCTCCCAGATGGTTGGGAGTCCTCTGCCTGTGAGCCATTTGGCTTCCTTCCAGTTTTTCTCCACAGGAAACCAGAATGACTATTTCAAAGTCTATTTTCAATGCACCAATGGCTTCCTGCCTCCTCCCACTGGGGTTTTGGTGGCCCTGTGGACTTTCCCCCTCCATGCTGCCCCCTTCCCCTGGCTCACCACACTCCCGGACACAGACCTTCTTTCTGGTCCTGGAGTCCATGCCCAGGGTTTTGCTCCCCCGGGTTTGGAACCCTCTCCTTCAGAACACCACATAAATGCCACCATCCCAGAAAGGCATTATTCTTTCTCACATAATCTAGCTACTGCTTCTGCCTGGCACTTCTCACAAATCCTAACTCTCATTTTGTGATAACCTGTGTAACATCTACAAAAACGTGGCATCCTGACACCACCTATGTTTTGTTCACCAGTGTGTGCCCAGTGGAAGGGGTGTAAGGAAACAAAGGAGAAGATTCTCCTGCCTTTCTCAACTCAGTTCCACTCACCTGGCCATTAGCAAAAATCACGTCCAGATGTGAAGAGAAAGGTCCCAAGAGTTGGCTTTGCTAAGGGTGACCTTGCCCACCCTTCAGTTAAGGATGGCTTTGAGGGTGGGGTGATGTTTCACTGGAGCTGAGTCCCACAGGACGAAGCAGAGATCAGGAAAGGCATTCTAGACAGAGACCACACATGCATGGTGACTCTGACAACACATTTGAGAAACTGCAGGTGGACAAAGCCCACCTTTCCAAAAGAATCATTCCCATTTCCTCACTCGATAGCACACTCTTCACCCAACCTATGTGTCATGCCAAAAAGTATACACACAGGTGCTCAATCAGATGAACAGATGATACAAGATATGCCTCAGAGCAATTCTCTTTTCCTAGACAGTCCCTTTTTCTCTACCAATGTGAATGTCCTCAAGACCTGGCAGAGACCCACCATTTCGAAGCCAGTCTTATCCAGCAGCAACACAGATGGCCTGTGGTTACTCTGAATTTCTGTCTTTCATTGATTGCAAATTGTTTAATGTTTAATCTTGTCTTCCCAATTAAACATAAAATCTTCAAGGACAGGCACCAATCTCCTCTTCCCTTTCTTCGCCTCTTTTCTGTCTTTTATGATTATTATTGTTGTTGTTGTTTTGTTTTGGTAAACTCCAAAAAAACATAGATTAGATGTTTAATTTCTAGGAAGGAAGGAAAGAAAGGAGGAGGGGACAGAGTGGGGCAACCCAGCACAAATTCTCTTTGGGTGGAATTTGGCTTAGCTGAACTCTGTGCAAGCTGCCCATGTCCCCATCCCCCACCCATACACGCACAGTTTTTATTTTTCGTTTGCTTTGTTTTTGAGACAAAGTCTCACTATATCACCCTCAGTAGAGTGCTGTAACAACACAGCTCACGGCAACCTCAAACTCTTGGGCTTAAGCGATTCTTTTGCCTCATCCTTCCAAGTAGCTGGGACTACAGGCACCCACCACAACGGATTGTCATTGTTGTTTTAGCAAGCCAGGCTGCGTTCAAATCCGTCAGCTCTGGTGTATGTGGCCAGAGCCCTAGCCATTGAGCTATGGGTGCCGCCCACACATACAGTTTTTACAACCTATTAAATACAAAATTTCCTGGAAAAAAGTTTGAATGAATAAATATTACTCAAAGGTTTCACATTTTCAGCACAAGATAAACGGCTTACCATACTTCATACTCTGTAACCAAAGGCATTAACTTTCAACACTTTCTTTTTTCATGCAATTACTGTAACTCCCTTTGAAGCAACCTAGCAAAGCAGACACCAAAATAGCAACAACAGTTTCCATACACAAAGAAACGCCGCTGTTATTTCTATCTTCATACAGATCTTCCTTGACTTGGGGCAGGGATACATGCTGATAAATCCCTGGCAAATTGCAAATGTTGTAAATTGAAAATGCATTTAATACTGAGATAAACTCATTGTAAAAAAAATTAAATGGGGCGGCGTCTGTGGCTCAAAAAGGGTAAGGCGCGGCTCCACATGCCAGAGGTGGTGGGTTCAAACCCAGCCCCGTCACAAAAAAAAAAAAAAAAAAAAATTAACGGACCTCTTGCCTACTGTGGACTCTGCCTGTGTTTCTGCATCATAAGGGCCCTTCAATCCATCTGCTTTAAATGTCCACCTTCCCTCTCTGGTCCAATTGGCTATCTGGTACAAACACCTCAAATTGCTCTTCCCTCATCTACTCTTACCCTTCTCTTTTTCTAAAGACAGAAAGAGCCAATCTGTTCCTGGCATTTCTTCCTTAAAAATTCCTTGGTTGCCACCTTGTGTATAGCATAAAGACCAAAATGTTTAACAGCCCTACAAGCTAGGCACGATCTGGTGCCCAACCACTGCACCCTTGCTCTCTGGGCTGGGGCCACACTGCTCAGCTTGTTTCCTGGCCTCAGGGTCCCTGCCAATGTTCTTCCCCCTCAGCTGAATTGCTTATTTCCTAGGGAAGCTGTCCTGCACTCACACAAGACAGCACCCCCCACCACTGCACCAGGACCTTTTCCTCACAGCACTCACTACATCTGCAACTGCATGTTTGTTCACATAATTATATAATGCCTGCCTTCCCAACCAGTCTACCTACAGACAGGAACTACGTCTTTGTTCACCATTATATGCCCCTAGTGCCTACAACAGAACTTGGCGTGTAGTAGGTATTTAATAAATATTTGGCAACTGAATGTCACTGCAATGGATGTTAATATGGTTCTATTTCTTGGGTATCCTTTTTTAATTTAAGACTTCCCTAGGCAAAATTCTAATGAATAGAATTCTAAAGAAAGAGAAAGTTGAGTATTCTTCTTCACATAAAAGTATAAAAAATTAGCCCAACCTAAATTTACCCATACATTTATTTACTGCTGGTCTGTAAACATTGCTTATAATTTATCACATTTACCCCAAAATAACTGAAAATAGTTTAATACATGTTTATGTAAATGATTTGGTCCTATTTGTAGGATTCATTTTTGCAAATGAAGGAACAGTATTGCTAAGTGGCATTTAAAACCCCTTAACTTAGGAGGGGAGATAATCTGGGACAAAAAAGCAAGGAAAGACACAATATTTTAGTTTGTAAAATTGATTTATTTACAGTTTGGTATTTTAAATTTGTATTTGAAATTTTTATTTTTATTTATTTCCCTGGCAGGCATTTTATATTTTCTTAAATATGGAGGCAAAGGATAGAAACCTGAGTAAATTTAAAGAGAGATTTACCTGCTGCTACAGTCAGTAAAAATTTAACTTTTAATCCCTGAGAACTAGCAAAGTGTCAAAATAATATTTTAATACATTCAAATGTAAAAAAAAAACTTAAGAACATAGAAAATAAAGTTATAAAGCTTCTATAGCCTCCCCACAAAATGCAATGAGAAGTCCTCTTTCACAGAGTAGCTGAGGTGTGCACAGGTGTTTAAAGTTACTAGGTGCACCTAAAGAGACCAAGATATTCTAGTTCTCATGTTTTTGGTAGTCCCATTTGAAAACTGTTCCTGCAAACTGATACATAATTTATTTCAATAACATAAATGCCCATTGCTTGCTCAAATTCCTCCCTTTCTAAATTTGTGTGATACACGGTCAGGGATTTTCCTTTACTGCCCAAGATCAACATTAGCTGTTAACAACCTAAACCTCAAATCTTGTGTTTTTGCAAAGTCATTTTGAAGCAAGTCCTTTGGCTTCCTCAAATATCAAATGAGGATAATTACAGCCCACAGTGATATGTAAGGATAAAGTGATGTTCACAGGGATACCGAGACATCTGTGAAAGGCCTAGGTAAGGAGTTACGCTCTCTGGGACAAGCGATGCGTTATGATGCATTCCTGCCACTCCCACCATGGCTTGTTAATACTCCTAACATGTCAGTTTTCTTTGGAAGAGTAAATATAAATTCACTGGTTTACTCATTAAACTTCCTTGAGATAAAAGATAATGGCAACCATTCTTCCCCATTCCGCCCACAGAAATACATGAATTGTGCCACAGATTTTAAGAATGTGACCACAGCAAAACAGTAAGTCAGAGTCAAATCAAATCAACAAACCAAAGACTGGGTGGTAAGATGCAATTTTCTTGGGCATGTGCAACATATCAGGAGTCATTTTTCACTTGGGACAGTGTTAAAGTGTCACTAGTAACAGGGGTTTATGTGCCTCATGGCCCAAAGGAATGGTAATGGGAATCAAATTTTAAAAAAAGGAAACAAACAAAAAACAATAAAGCCACAGATACCTTTTTCAAATCCCTCTTAATGCTGTCTTTCCAAAACAGAAAAGTCAAACCAACTTTCCTTTCTTTCAAAGACCAACATCAGTGTCAGCGAGGAACATTTCCTAGTGCTGATTTGAAGGCAACTTTGAAGTTCTAAGAATATTTGTGTAGCTGTTAATTCCAAAAGTTAAAAAAACAAAACAAAACATGGAGAATGAAATAGAATAGAGCAAGACAGAGCTCTGAAAGATTTGAAACAAGGAAAGAGAATGCGGGGAAACTATCCTCCACTCCCAGTCAGTCTGTCAGGCCTGGACAATAACGTGTAAATTGCTGGTTTAGCACCAACTTTCAATTTTATGCACAAGGCACATCTCTTAAAAATTTCTAATTATATTAGATTTTTTTGGTTAGTTTTTGGGGGTTGCACTGCACATGAGCTTTGAGAAACAAAAGGAATAATAATGAAATCTATGTTATGAGCTAGGACAGGACAGGGGCTGGCACAGGAGTGCTGAGCGTCCCCCATTTAAGCAAATCCCACAACTAATGCAAGAAGCTGTACAGAGTCATCCCATGGCTGTTGGTGGCAGAAGATAAATAAAAATGTGTGGCTGTTCTTTCCACAAGAGGGAATTATCTGACTACTGAAGACCCCTGTACGGCTGACAAACCACAAGGCAGGCGCCCTCTGCGACTATCAGCTCTGAGCTTGGTAACACTGAGCCAGACAAACCATGAGCGAGTCGCAGACCACAGGCCTCAAGTTCTGACCCAGCCAGGACAGGAGACACTAACACCCCAAAAACGTGCACCAGAGAAAACTTACCATAAGTTTAATAAAGCATGGGGTGGGGCTGATGAGAGCACATATGAAAGGCTTACGAGAACTTGTGCACAGCAAGGAAGGAAGGTTAGTGGGGAACAGCTGATAGTCCCTCCCACGGCTTAAGTACCACCTTGAAGGTTACCACAAAAAAGATAAGAAGCTCTAGCATGATGAAGAAATGGCAGAAGAGGCCATCTAGAGAAAAATCAACATAAAAATATTAAAGGTAAAGGAATAGAGTATTTCGAGGAAAACAAGAGTTGCCTACTAAAATTGTAGTCTTTCCAACTTGAAATCTATATATTTATACTGAACTACTGAATTCATTGCTGATGAACTAACTAGTAGAATGAATTATTTTAACTTCTCTAGACATTGATATAGAGCTATCTATTTCGCATTCTAAACCTTCTAGGGTAACAGTCCAAGAATAATACCAGAAATAGAACAGGAGTTAAATTACAGTTAGAAAAGGGGAGAAAAGGTAAGGTAGGACATTAAAATTTTATTCTGAAATTATCTCTGGCCACAACAATAAAATTTAACAAATATTCACTAAACAGTCTTACTCCTGTCATCAGCTGTACAATACATACAGTATCATAGAACTGGCCACTAGGATTAAAATCCACTAGAACATGTTCTATGTTAAGTGGCGACAGCAGCATCTCACAGAGGTTTTTACAAACGTATATACACAGTCCACATTCAACCATTTCACATATATTCAGTACACACAGTTGCAGCATATCAGACACGTGTCTAAGTTGTAGCTCAATTAAAAACTCAAGCCACTGCCCAGACAGTGCAGCAGTTGAGCTGAGTATAATTACAATTAGTTTTATGTATGTCCATAGCAGAGAGATGTGCAAGCCCCTAAGAAACAAAGAGTTCACAAATACCTTTTTTTTAAATGCTACCACAGCATTATGTTGGGCAATATTAAAACCTTTACCAACCAAATCAGTTTTTAAAAAAGTTTTCTGTTTACCAGAAATATTCTTGATGAAAAAAATTACAAAAATGAATGCTCTCTTTAAAATAATTCACACTTTTATTTAAGATTCCAATATGGCCCAATGCTACTGATGCCTGCAGTGCGCTAGTGCTCTGAAGGAGTCAAGTTCCCGACTCCACACCACCCAGTAAGTGTGAAAGTGGCTTAAGTGCCTTGCACCCAAATTGTAAAAATCCCTGGCTGTCCTTACTAGAGCCAGGCACATAGAAAAGGAATGCACTTTGGTTCATACCAAATGCCCTGGGATTAATCACACTATAAAATTAAATGGTTTGAGGTAAATTTTTACAAATACAGTTGATTTTTGTCTACTGTTAGCATAACAAAAAAAAAATACCATTTAAAAGTCAGTCTGATGTTAAGATACAAGAAAGACCATCTTCAACCCCTTAGACACAGGAGTCCCTGTGTAACTAACCGGCGGTTGGGCGTCTTGTGTCAGTGCCTTACGAGTCACACCTCATGGTTTCTGTTAAGGCCTGTAACTAGGTATTTAAAACAGATGTATCTTTGCAGAGGTGGGTTCCACCCTTACCAACTAGTATTCAAAGAATTAAAGGGCCAAAAAATGCATGCCCTACAACACGGCATTCAGAACAGAAGGCACATTGTTAACGCTAAGGGCACAGGTTCCCTCTGCTGCCGCTCTGCCTGCACCACCCGGGACTCCACTGCGGTGGCAATATAGCTGTGGTAACCAACACTCCAGTGGGGCAAGGCAGAGCCTAATGAGACTGCAACCAGAGACAAGACAACAGGTGCTATTCCCAAGTCTGGAAACAGCTCAGACGTCCCTAGACGATGGTGACCCATAAGACCAAAGCCTGTTTCCAAGCCAACGCCAAGCAGCCTGTCAGAGCCCTTCCTTCATGCTTTAAAATCACCAAGATGCAACATTTTCTTTTTTTGACATTAAGCTAAAATTTTTTAAAAGCAGTTTTATCACTGAACACTGAAACGTGGTGGCTTTTGTGAATAAAATAATTTCACTCTATTGGGACAAATGAAAGGCCATAGCACTTGCACATTAAGGTTCGGCTACAAAGTTTCCAATTGCATTTGTGAATAAAAGTAGTCAACAAATGCAGGCTGGCATCGGAAACCCAGTTTTATGGGGGGCAAGACAAGCAATATTAGTCCATTTGTAAATTTTCAAATGTTTAATCGCTTTATAAGAAATTAATAATGGTAGGCTCACATATTTAAACTCAAATGTGAAGATGAGTGGGACTGAAAGAAGAGCATTATGAGGGGGAAAATGTAATAGCTTTTATGTTTTTATTTTAATGACCTGAAGAGGCTAACCGTCAGTAAGAGGCTCATGGTCTTACAAAGCCACCAAACCAAGTCTTATACTTCTCATGCCTTTAAGCCAAAATCTTAATAAATACACAAATCTTTAAATTCTATAAGCCACTGATTAGGGGTATTGTCACATGGGCATCATTTGAAAGGTAATTTACTATCATTATTGCACTTCCACAGATTACACAGAAAGGTGTACAGTAAGGTAAAGAATTTGACTAGGGGAAAGAAGCTATAATTTCTAAATACAGAGAGAAGTACAAATTATCTGTGACATCCACCCTTAAATAGTAAAGCAAATATTAGTATCACTCTCTTATTAATAAGCTAATCTTATTACTGTTTTTGGCAAATATCTGAAATATTTCCTGAGCATTTTTTTCCACCATCAACCAACAAAGCCTCAAGATAGTAAAGTGTTTTGTTCAAAACTACTTTTTTTTTTTTAAAGTAAGAGAAACTGTAGGATTAATATTCAAAGAACTTAACTGGAAACCTTCTTGGCCTCACTAGGACCATGCTTTAAGTACTTGTAAAATCAATTTACAGGCAATACAATAACATCTGTGCATATAAAAGATTATTTATCCTAATTTGTACTACTCAAAACCTACTGTCCAAACAGGCAGAAATCTTTCTATATTAAATTGCACATACCAAAAAATTTTTCCTCGTGCCTTGAAATTGTAATATATCACTGCTTATACATTAGTGATAAAATACTGAAATTTTCACTGTGAAAATAATTACTATTTAGAGAAGAAAATATTCTTTTACCTAAGTCTCAGTTACTTTTCCAAGGTAAAGTGTCATTCCCACAGAAGCAATCAGTGCAATCCAAAAGAAAGTAAAACAAAATTGAGGAATGCGATTTCTGTGATTCTTCCAACAATATAAAGAATAAGTCAAACCATTTAACTTGAGGTTGAATTTTTCCTCCTTTAAATGTTGTTAATATTGGCCTTACTAAACAGCCATGACTTCCATTCATCAAGAGGATTTTAAACCCTCCTCCTTTACAAAAGTTGATACTTTCCCAGGCAAAGAGAACCTTAAGTGGCACCTGAAAAGTGTGAACTCACTCTGACCTGCTAAATTTTCTTTGGGACAATGGAAATCCCCACCTTAAGTAGCTAGGCTGCTGTCCTTTTTAAAATTGGAATATGAAATGGTCATAATCACAGCTGACATGTCTCTTTGCTGTATGAATAGTCTGGGACATGTAGCTGAAGGAAGAAGGTGACCCCGATGCAAGCAGCAGATGTCTGGTCAAACAGAAATACAGAGGGAAACAGCCAAGAGCAGGGTGGGGCTGTTCCTGGAATACCTTTCTAGATTTATGTGCAAAACCAATTCTGTCATATGAGGCTTCTTTACAAAACAGCCTGCTGATCATACTAGGGAATCTGGAGGAATGCATGCTTCCATCTCCATTTACCCACAAAAAGCTGCTTTGCATGCTTTCAGAATGTCAGGATGCTAACCCAGCGATTTAAATCTTGGGACTCCCATTTTGTATTTGTTTGAGCACCAGAGAAAAAAAATTCTCCTTAAGGTGTAGTTTTCTTAGAATATCACTTCTGTCCTGACCACTCTCCTCCCAGCACCACCACCACCTCCCAGATTAACCTACGAAACAATGAAAGTAGGACACGCAACCCCATGCGTGGACCTGTGAATGGAGAGAGGAGGGGACGTGGGCTCTCGCCCTGGGAGTGTGACAAAACCAGGAAAATGCAATCGTGATAATGTCTCTGACACCAATCTGTCACTACGTGGCAGTCGTGAAGGAGTCAATGGCCTGCCATGGATGCCATTCTTCTACCACACTGAATATAGTAAGGCTCATCATACTGTCAGAACACAAAAAGTTTCAGAAAGTGTAAAAGCATTGTCCTCATGTATTTTATAAAAACAAAATGAACAACTTTCTTACATTAAAATTAAGTGCTGAACAGATACAAATGAGTAGAGTTATTGAGCAAATAAAAACAGGTCTGAGCTATGCCTTTTCAACCCAGTAAGGCTTAGCAATGTCATGTCTTTCAGATTACCAGCATCAAGGGACTGGAGCTCAGCTAACCAGTTTTGGCAACACTGTCCTCTGCTGAATATTCCCATTGGCATCTGTCATTTGTGCCAAATTAGTCCTCAGTTTGGAAGCTGAGCTGGAAGGTGGAGGTAACTTGGAAATAGACGTGATAGCACCGGTGCTCTCCGTGACCCTTTTCATTGAGGTCTTCTCCCCGGCGGGAGGCTTTGGCAAGCGCCTCCTCAGCCAAGGGTGCCGCAGAGCCTGGCCGGGGGTCATGCGCACTGCGGGATCCCATTCTAAACACTGTTTTAAGAAGTCGAGGAAAAGGGGGTCGTCACACCCCTTCAGTGCATTCCCCCACTCTCTGCTCTCAGGGGGTCCCCTCATTTTCCCCCTCCGGGACCGGCCTCCATTCAGAACCACAGAGCCATCTGAGAGAGTTGTGACAGTGCAGTAACGGGGATAACCCTTAGAGCTCACAAAATTTTTGGCTCTTTTGGCTGTATCCAACAGTTTCTGGGAGGGCATGCCTAACAGTTCGATCATGCAAGCCAGCTGGTCCCCTTCGTCTTCCCCAGGTAAGAGGGGGTAACCTGTCAGGAGCTCTGCTAAAATGCAACCCAAGCTCCACATATCAATGGGCATACCATACCTGGCCCCAAGGATCACTTCTGGAGCCCGGTAAAAACGTGACTGGATGTACGTATAGACACGTTGATGCTCGTAACAACTGGAGCCAAAATCGATCACTTTAATACCACTTCTACCCTGCTGCTTTAACAAAATGTTCTCGGGCTTGAGGTCACAGTGAATTATTCTGTTTTTGTGCAAGGCATCCAAGCACTGCAAAATTGAGTGGGCGAACTTGCGCACCAAAGGCAGGCTGAAGCCCTGGAACTTGTTCTTCTTGATGAGTTCGTAGAGGTTCATGCTCAGCAGCTCGAAGGTCATGCAGATGTGGTTGCGGAAGGTGAAGTTCTCCAGCATGTGGATGACATTCATGGTGTTGTCCTTGTCCTGCTTCCGCAGGTGTTCCAGGATCCGGATCTCCTCCGCCGCCTGCCGGTGGAAGCGCTTCTCGTTCCGCACCATCTTCAGGGCCACGTGCTGGTGGACTTTGTGGTCATAGGCCTTGACCACCTGCCCAAAGCTCCCCTTGCCGATGACCTTGAGGACCTCGTACCTGTAAGCCACGTGGTCGTGGGGCACCTGCACATACGATCCCTGGTCATCGTCATAGCCACCATTGTTGGGTCCACCTGTCATGCCCTGGCGCTTCTTTGCATTTGGACCCAAGAAATACACTTCAGGGTAGCTGAAAATCTCATGGTGCTCAAAGGCCGTTAGTTTTTGCATGTATTGCTTCATCGCCTGTTCAGGCGTCATGGGGGTGGCTTTCACCTTCCCCATGCCCTCCATGGACTTCAGAGAGGTAGAGCTCCCCTGCCGTCTGTGAATGCCGTCCAGCTGCCGCTCTGTGCCCACTGGCAAGCCTGTCCTGCCCACAGCTGTCAGCCCATTCGGCTGCGTCGTGAGCACAGTCCGCTTGTTACTGTTATCCTCAAACAGCTGCTGCACCTGGATCTGCCCGTGAGCGTGGCCGCCGACATGCAGGTGGTCATTCGCTGAGTGCTTGCTGCTACCAATCTGGAATTCAGACAGGAAAAATAAACATAATCGAAGAGGCATGTCTGTTCAAACCAAGTGTTTTATACGTCTCCATCTCTTACACGCCACCTTTACAAAATCTGATTTGGTTTGACTTCACAGCCAGAATCAGCTTTACTAAATGGAAAGCTGGGCACCCAGGAGGGGCCTGATGAGTGCACCCACAGGGAGAGTGGGTCTGAAGCTGTCAGGGCTCTGATGGGCTCTGACAGGGCAAAGGGAAAAATATCAGGGGCTAGCAGGGCCGCGAAACTCTGAGGCCTTGGCAAAGGGCCATAAATGCCCCATCTAACAGGTGAGAGACTGGCCACACTGTTCAGAGTTCCCCACAGACAGCGAGACCGTATCTTTCCTGTTCATCATTCTACACCTAATGTTTAACACAGGGCCTGCCACATCACAGGTCTCCCACTCAATCCATACTTGATATAAAAATGAAACAGCATGCATAAAAAGTATAAGCACCTAAGACTCTACACGAGTAGAGACTGTGATGACCATTTAAGGCCATTCAGCCCAACAAACCAAGCAACAACAGCATTTTGGGCCTTCCGTTGGTCGATGGTTGGGATTTCTTAAGATGTGCTGCTGGGCTACTCAGCTTGCCAGCAAGGAATCCAGAGAAGCAATTTCTGTTTAAGGTTCTGTTTAAGCAACCTAAGATGGGTGTAAAAGGCCCCAACCCTCTACTAAGAATCTTTTCAAGCACTCTCACTCACTGCTAAAAATTAAGGGGTGGGAGAGGACCAGCCTCAGATATCCGTAAGTCTTAAAGCTGCCTGGTAAGTGAAACTCCATGGCACCCTGAAGACCAATGTCATTCACAGTCCATCCCATCCTTCAGCAGCTATTAACAGAGGACTGGCCACCAAAGGGGCTGAGTCCCTGCCCTCTGGGAACTTACCATCACTCAACTGAAGTTCTTTGCCACCAGCATAGTTTCTGTTATCGTCTAAATTTTATGTTTTGGGCCTCATATACTACTGAAAGAATAGAAGAACTCTGTAGATGTAACATCGTAATTTGAGAAAGGATTTGGGAAACCTAGATTATAAAATGAAGTTCTATGTCCTTCTTACTACAGACCAAGACCTCCACATTTTCTTCAAGTGACACCTAGCATGGAAAATGATTGCATATGGAGTGAGCTTCCTCTCTGCTTGCTTCTAAAATGAAGCAGAAGCTAGTGTTTGGGCCTGACCATGACTTCCCAGATTCAGAGATTTTATTTCTTAGACTCGTAGAAGACTTCTAGTTGAGCTCTTTGTTAAACTCATAGATGATAGCCCGTACCAGGAGACCTTCTATTCTGTAAGGCAGCCAGGTCATTTCACCCTCATTCTATGCCCAAAGCAAGGCACTCCAGCAGAAAGTCCTGGGCACATATAAAAATAGTACAGGCCTGTCCATTTCTTTTCTTCCTCTCTGCAACCTCTCTTTTTCACTGTGGTCTTTCAAACACAAGGGAATAAAGGGACCTGGATTTCAAAATATATCTCCCCTACAGAATCATTCTCTTCAGGGCAGGATGGTGCTATTTCAGGAGAAAAATCCACATTACCTGTGTACATGCTATAAAAAGCATAAAGTTTCATTACAGAGAAAAACTTACCTTCGGGCTTTAAAGATTCCTTAAAAGATAGCAAAGGAAAACTTTCTGAGTACTAGAAACTCAAGTCAATGTTTGGTACAACAAATTTTATGTTTTGCATAATTTGAAACTTAACCACAAAGGTTTTAGTGATGAGAACTAAAGAGTTTGCTAATAAACTACACCACCCCTCTCCACTGCCTTCTCTTGGTCTCCGCTGCACTGTCAACTACAAGTTCACCTCCCCGTAGGTGGGGGCAAGAGCTCTCCAAAGTTCAAGCCTCCGTTCCCTTGGTTCCTCACTCCTATAACCCGCCTGGTTGATCCTGACCACAGCAAAGCTTTGAACCACTCACGGGCTACTTCCTGCACACCTGCTCCTCAAGCTCAGCCCCACCAAATCTGCATCTCCTGAGCTCAAGATAACACCTGTCTACCTGCCCATCAGTTCCCTCTGCCAGGGGCAGCTCAAATTCAACTCATGATTCTTCTATCCAAACTGTTTCTTCATCCCATAATCCTCAACTGCACACCATCACCGAGGATGTGATGTCCAGGAATCATGGCACTGCACACCTGGAGAGCCCTTCCAGCATCTCCCTCCACTCCTCAAACCACCACAAAGCGTCGCTGTGACCAACCCATGCCCTTTTCATCCATACAGCCTCACCCACCACTCCTGCTTCTTTCACCAGACAGCTGAGGAGGCCTCCTAACGTGCTCCCTTGCTTTTAAGCATGGAGTTTACTCAAATCTCTCTCCACAGAGCTCTAGAGTTGCCATTTACAAGTGTCAATCTGAGACTGCTCTTGCTTTTCTTGAGGCCCAAGGCTGGAACCATTCCCACAGCTAACGTAAGACTCCACCAGCAAGAACATGAAGTTCTAAAATGTAGAGGCTAAGTGGTGTGAGGCCTTCTGGCCTCATCTGCCACTGGCAATCTTCCAAGAGGAACAAGACCAGTGTCCCCAGGACCTCTGGACATGCCAGGTTTCCATGCTCCTCTGCTTTTCATAAGGTCATGTTTCACAGAGGTTAGGACACAGACAATGAACCAGCTCTGACATTTACTACTACTCACTGTGTGACCCTGGGCAATTCACTTAATCTCTCTGAAGCTAGGTGTCCTTGTCCACAAAAAGAAGGTAACAAAGTTACTTGATTACAGCTATCAGAAGGATTCAATAAGGCAACATGTATAAGGGACTCCGCATAGACTCAGCCCTCTCCACATGCTGCCTGGAGCCTCCTTCATTCCCAAATCTAGGTGATCTCTCCTACTCACCCTTCATAGTCTGGTTCAAATCTCACCTTCTCTGTGATACCTTCCCTGACTTACTCGACAGCTATGTGTGTACTCAGAGAACCCTGCTACAGAACAGATCTCATTTTACTGTAATTGTTTTACCATCAGATGCACCCGCCTGGCTGTGAGCAATTCCAGGGTGGAGTCACCACTTATCTTTCTAACTCCCTAATAATATAAATTCAGGTATATAGTAAGTATTCAATAAATGCCTGTTGAATGAGACAACACATATCAACAAGATCCTGTTAACTCTTGCCTCTCTTACAGTTACTCATGAAAACTAAATTTTGTACCTTCCTAAGAAAACATCAAGTCAATACCAGGTAATTAGGGAACGTTCCTTTGCACCCAACTCTCTGCTGATGTGTTTACAAGACATTAGGCAAAGGGCAGCCAGTTATAAAATACTTGTAGTAGTATGGCAACTAAATACCAAAAACAACTCTTAGAATCTTAAAAGTTTTCCAGAAATTCATTTGAGAGTTTCTAGTAAAAGAGGACTTTAAGTTTCAAACAGGGTAGGACTCTAAAGTCACAACTCAACTTTGAAGTAAAATTAACTGAGACATGGTGAGACAGACTAGAAAACATTTCCAGAATACATCTTCCAGGACTGCATCATAAACATTAAAAACCTCTCCCTCCTGCCCAGCCTCTGAACTCTGAGATCAAGGCCTACCCCTGCTTGCCAGTGTCCAGCAGTGCACACACTGAAATATACACACTGAATAAACAGGATTAAAATGCCTCCAATTTATAGGTGAAAATCAAGAGGTATCAAAAATCATATAATAATAATAGTCTAACCAGTTTGGTAGTTTTAATCCAAGAAAGAAAAAAAAAAACAGGCAAACAGCAGATATTTCACTGTGCTAACATTTCTGGGCGTTTTGAAACTGCTCTGAGGTCACCCTGGAAATGTTGTGCAGTGTCTGGAGCACAACTGAGCCCAAGAAGGCCGGATGCAGCTCCTCCTCAAACACGCTGACCATCTGTGTGGCCCTGAGGCCAGTGCCTACTTTTTCTTCTTCTACATGTTACTTTTTTTTTTTTTTTGTAGAGTCTCACTTTGTTGCCCTCAGTAGAGTGCCGTAGCGTCATAGCTCACAGCAAACTCCAACTCCTGGGCTTAAGTGATTCTCTTGTCTCAGCCTCCCAAGTAGCTGGGACTACAGGTGCCCGCCACAACGCCCAGCTATTTTTTGGTTGCAATTCAGCTGGAGACAGGTTTGAACCCACCACCCTCAGTATAGGGGGCCAGTGCCCTACTCACTGAGCCACAGGTGCCGCCCTCATATTACTACTTTTTAAACGTAAAGTTTAATTGTTTTTTTAATTCCAATTATTTTATAAAGGTAAAACTGGTAACTGCAGAGTGCTTTAAACAATAAAAGTTATGAAAGTAATACAAATTAGTATTTTGAAATTAAAAATACATATATTAATATCTCCCATACAACATTAAAAGAAAAATGCTAACAGGAATTAAGATAGTTACTGGGTAAACTTTTAGGACAAATAGAAATAAACTAAATGACTAGGGAAAACAAAGGGGCAATAGCATAGTTAAGTTCCAAAGTTCAGAATCTTTATAACCATTTATTGACCCATCTACTATTTCATTTACAAAGGCAAGTGTGTGCAAGTGCCTATGACAAGACCATTTTCCTGTCCTTGATGCGCTTTTTTCCCATTCATTCTAAAAGTTCTTGCTGGGTGGAATTACTTTGCAACTAAAAACTAAAAACTTTATAAAAACTTGACAGACACCTAGGAACATGGATGTGCAAAGGTTCTTGCATTTATAACGAACATAATACAATTTCCTGTCCAACAGTGTATTAAAGTTCCCTTAGGGAGGGTGAGCTCTTTCACTCCAGCCCAGACCTGAGCTGGCTAGGGAATCCTGACCAGACCAGTTGACTAGTCTGAGTCTGTTTCCTCACCTGTAAACTCAAGGAGTAGAACCAAATAAACTCTGTGGTTCTTTTAAACTTTCCTGTAGTATGAACTCTACAATATTACACAAAATGAAATCAAAACTCAAATTCACACTTTCAAAACCAAGCATCTAATCATTAACAGCATGCCTAAGTTTACACTTAAGTTAAACACAAATAAATAAAGCATAAGCCACAGCAAAATACAGGCCTTCATCATGAGAAGCAGGGTCACACCTCCTCTGGTCTGGTGTACCACAGACTGGATTCCTTCTCTGATCTCATTGTATATTCCAACTGCAAAGAGACTGACCAAGTAAAGCCAATCCTCACAACACTGGAATCCAGAAACAAACCAAATACTTCTTTCCTAGTTCACACCATGTCATGTGATTACATCAACACAGGGAAAAAAGAAACTGGATGTTATTCTACTTTTCAAACGTCAAGTGATTCCAAGGCAAACAAACAAAAAAAACCAAACCCCTAAAACCAATGGCAGTTTCATAACCAAAACGTCACTATGACAAGAACACCGAATGGTAACGTACAGAACCACACATCCCCCACTGAGGGACCACTGCCCACAGAACACAGACTGTCAGTGCACTTTTGTGCAGTGAATGCCTGGCCCCAGGACTAGACATGGCAGGAAACTGGGACACCCAAAAGGGAAAAGCAAAATGCTATGAAACTTGCATGCTCCAGATCCAGCACTCAGCTACAGCTGACATCCCTCACCAATTCTCCTCTGATAACCCCATCTCCCCATAACACATGACTTCCAAAGATGCTCCCCTATGCGCTAGTAATGGTCTTTTCTACCCAATTTTCACTTGGCAAACAAAACTGCATCTCCAACAATTACCCCCCCCCCCCAACAGAACCACCTCTGGAAGATCAAACCAAAAAAAAAGACTACCCATACCATCAGTTCTCCATGGACACACCACCTCTCGGCTGGCCGCTGCTATCCAAGGGCCATCCATCCCTGAGAGCTGAGAGGTCCATGCTGAAGTGGAGGCCAGCCTTCTCTCCCCTCCCTCTGAGCCCTCTGAGGGACCCAGCACCTGTTTGGTGCCTCTTTCTAAAAGGCACGCCAGGCCTTTCCTTTTGAATAGTATCCAAGGGCTGAATCCTACAGGATTGGCTTGTTTTGTTTTGACTACTGTTGAGGCTCTTATTTTTACTAATGTTAATTACAATTTCTTCTGTGCTCAAACCTGTAGCACTCATAAAACATGCTTACACACGCGGGGGACAACTGGCGATGCTCCTGCCGGCTGGAGCCAGGCCTGGGAGGCTCTTTGGGGGATCGGTTTTCCAGGCAGACCGGCCTGGCTGTCCCTAACGCATATCTGTTTCTATAAATACCCACTACCCATGGGGGGGGG
>NW_003852520.1:2567424-2579614 GCF_000181295.1 Otolemur garnettii
AAAAAAAAAAAAAGAGAGAGAGGAGGAAAGCCGCAAGGAGGAGTTCCCAGGAAGAGGAGCTCAGGGGTGTCCCGGCCCCGAGGGGCCGCGGAGGGGACCATGCCACGATCTTCCTTTGTGGCTGCAGCTTTTGGCTTGCCCACGTTACGGAGGGGGGCGTCGAGCTGCTCCCACGCCGCCTCTCCTCCCGGCGTCGGAACCTACAAGTCCGGGTGTTTCTGCCCCGGGCCCCTCCTGACCCCACCGCCCCGCACCGCCCCGGCCGCCCGCGGGCTGGGTCTCACCGTGTGGGCTGCGGCGGCAGCGTTGCTGGCCCGAAGAGGCGGCAGGGCGATGGGGGAGGGCGGGCCGGTCCCCACTCCGCTCCGGGGAGCCCCTGCACCGAGCCCCGGGGAAGCCTGAAGCTGACGAACCGCGCTGTCCCCTCCTCGGCCTGGGAGCCACGTGCGGGAGGAGACAAAAGAGGGTCAGGGGGGAGAAAATCGCCCGGACCCCCCCACACACACACCACACACACACACACAGACCAGCGAGCTTCTCCCAAGGCGAGACCAAAGGACAGACCCAGACAGTGAAACTGGGAATCTGGGGATCAGGGGCGCCCAGGCCACAGATCCCTGGCGCGCACCCGCGGGCGGGACTCGGGCAGCTGCAAAGTTAAGTCGGGCCCTGGCGCGCGAGTTCGCGACCCAGCGGGGACCACGGGCTGGGCCGGGGCTTCGCGGCCCACGCTGCAGGCGGCCGCGGAGGGCGCAACGGCCTCGCCGAGTCTGGGGCAGGGCGGGCGGCCCAGACGCCCCCGCCGAAGCCGGCAAGCAGGAGCCCAGCAGGGGCGAGGGCTCCCTCCGAGAGGCCTAGAGCCGCGAGCAACAATGGGCGGGCCGGGGCCGGGCGAGGGCGCGCCGTCCGTCCGCTGCGCCGCAGGCAGCCGCCACACAGGGACTGGCCGGGGCCGGGGGCGGGTGGGGCCGGCGCTCTTACCGGTCGGGTAGGCGGCGGGAGCGGCGGCCGAAGGTTTCCTGGTTAACATGGCCGCTGGAGGGAAAAATGCATTTCAGGGCCGCCGCCGCCGCCGCCGCTCCGCCTGCCACTTCTCGCGGCGGCCGCCGCCTCCTGGCGCCCCTCGCGCGGGTCCCCGGCGCCTCCTCGCCGCCTCGCGTCAGCTACGGCCGGACACACACAGTCCGCTGCATCCCCTCGGCCCGGGCCCGCCGCCGCGAGCCCCCCGCTCTCCTCCTCGCCGCCGTCCTCCTCGTCCTCGGGCGGCTGCAGCACCCCCCGGCCCGTGCACATGCCTCGCCCTCCCCGGCGCGCCGCTGGCCTCCCCGATTCCCTCACATAGGAGCCCGGGGAGCAGGGTGCGCCGCGCGGACCGACTCGCCCGGGAGCCTCCTCCCGAGCCCGCGCGCGCCCCCGTGCCCTCGCGCACACTGGCGCGCGCCCGGCCCTGGAGGGCAGCCCCGCCCCCGCCGCCGCGGGCCCCTCCCCCGGGTTCTCCCCCCTCGGAGCCGCACACGCTCGCGTACACCCCGCCCCCACCGCGCCACCCACTGGAGCTCCTCCCTCCGCGGCCCTGCGCTCGCCCTCCGCCTCCCCTCTGGCCATCTGCCCTGCCTTCTTCCTCTCCCACCGTGACCTTCCACCCTCGGCGGCCACTACCGCCTCTGCGACGCCCCCCGCCATTGCCCTGAAGCGCAACCTACCCCTGCTTCACTCCTACCGAATTGCCGCAGAGACCCCTCCCCTTCCATGCGCGCCCCTCAACGCTAATGCATTTCCAGCTTTGGGGACCTAGTGGCTGCTCCCGAACAACACTGTGTCCCCCCCCGTCCCTGACTTAACCTCTCGTTTCTCCCCCAGGTGATCTCGTAGATAAACTTAATTGTGCTGGGGTCACCTCGGAGACTCAAGCCCCGCGCGGGAGCCGCAGCTGAGCCTGGTGACCCCGAGCATAGGCGAAGGAGGGGGCTGCCCGCCCACCTCCACCTCAGTCACATTCTCCCCGATTTACTAACACTGAGTGACCGCTCTCCAGTCGCTAGACAGGGGAGGCAGAGAGGCGCGCTTGGACGGCAGCGAGGGAGGCCGTCGCTGGAGTTGCTAGGCAAAAATAAACATCAGAGACACCGCCCACTGCCTTGCTGCTCCTGGCCCTTCCCCTGCGCGGCCGCCGGGAGAGACACACCTTCCCCGCAGCTCCGCTGTCTGGGAGCGCCACCTCTCAGTCCTCTCCCCGCCACACACATCTCCTTCCCCTTGCAAGACACGAGAGAATTCCCCTGCCCTTTTCCTACAACTTGCCATGTACAGCCTCTCCTCATGAAGACCAAAAAATTGCTTGCCCACCTTGCGACCGCGCTTTGTGGTGCGTGGCGCACTGGATGCTTTTATACAAAGGTCACAGGTTTTGCCACTTCAACTGTTAGGAGGGGGGAAAGCTGGACAGATCTCGGCTCACCGGCTAGTAAGTTGTGCCATAGGGTGCCCAGTTTCTGAAGTTCTCCCGGGGACACCGGTCTGTGGTCCTGCGCCCTGCCCAGTGTTTCTCTTGGCCCCTGGCTGGCGGCTCGCAGCCGGGACTAGTGCAGGCTCCAGTTAGGAGAGAGCCACCTCCTGCGGAGTTCCGTCGCCTCCGCTGTTTGCAAATTGTCATAGCAACCTCCCGCAGAGATCGCCCTCAGCTTTTCATAAATGCCAGAGCGGTGTGTTTCAAGGTACGTAGTGACCCTCTCAGAGCCTCTGGGACTCTTACAGAGGCATTAAAGGCGGAGACATTGGCAGAGGTAACCTGTGCCAAACAATAGAGTTTTGCCTCTCCCCGCCAAAATCCTCTCCTAATGAACTAGACCCATAGTAAAATAGTTACTCCGGTAACCATGCCTTTGGAAGAATCATGACTGAACTGGCCCTAGCAAAAATATCCCCCCTGTGCTTGGAGACTAAATATGCAACGTCCAGTCCATGGGGGAATGCGCAGAGCTCAAAAGTAGCTAAAAGAAAACTGCTACAGGTAGCAGGATGGCCCTGGAACCTATTTCTGGCCTCCCGTCTAGTTGCACGTGATTTCTAGCACACCACTTTGCATTTTCAAGAAACCTCACCCCTCTTTTCCTTCCTCCCCTTTTAAAAATAATAATCAATATTTCCATGCCATTTTCCTTTGTATAAGTACTCCATACAATTGATGTTCAAATAGAAACTTGAAGCAAAAAATTCGCTTTTAATATAAAAGTGAGATTTTACTTAGATTATTTGTGCAATAATTCCATAGAAGATAAATATGCAACTGCTTTTTCATGAGTAAGGAAAATACTAACTGCTGGGGTCATAATTTATGACTTCCAAATTGCTAATATTAACTTACACATTAAACATGAGAAAAGGTGCCCCCCCCCTTTTATTTAACAATCATTAACTTTAATCAAAGAAAGAAAAAGATATTTGTTTAGGGAACTTTTCAAAATATATTGTTTCATAATATGGCAACTGTAATATCAAGTTTATATTTTTTGTGGCGTAATGTAAGGAAAATTTGCAGTTAACCTAATCCGTAGCTAGTTTGTTTACAAATGGTACATCTTTGAAAATTGTATTAATTCTTACTGAACTCTAAATTAGTATTAATCATTGCTGAGACTACCCTCATTCTGTTAAATATTGATGGCCTCAACCTGAATTAATGTCAAATAGAAGATGTGTAAATGTGCTCCTTGGGCTTTTGGGGTAAAGGAACTGAGTCAATTCTGAGAGTCTTTTCCTTCAAAGTTTATTATTATTATTCATCATTATCAATGATCAATACTGTACTTTTATCTCTTTATAAACCCTTTCACAAATATTACATATTTACTCTTTACAACTCCTGACTCAATCTGAGCTGATTTGACTTACAGTAGTTACCCTTTCAGGGTACATTCAGTTATTAATAGTCTGCCCTTTGGTTTTTGCCCATTGTAAAAAGTCTGTCTGTTCTGTATGCTTAAAAAGTACAGACTCAAATAACAAGTAGGGAGGCAAGATTTAGCAGGAGTTGAGAGAAAAAAACTTAAGACTTCAGTTTTGCAGAATGTAGTTGATTTTTCACTGGTAAAAATACTTACCACAGACAAAATTGGAAATGAACAAGAAAATTGGTGACTTCAAAACACCTTTATTCATTATCCTTATCCCAGAAACATTTACAAAGAATTTAGTATGTGATAGGCCTAGGAAACATGAAAAGTCTTCAGATGTAGTGGGCTCTGTTTTAGTGTGGCAATCTATTAGGAACTCATTCCTTTATTCAACTAAATGATAAACATTGAAGCAAGCATGAGGCATATCTTTTGACAGGACTAGTAGCCAGAAGTTATGGTCTAAATATTTATGTCTCCCTCAAATTCATGTCTCCCTGAAATCCGAAGAGAGCACTTGTGACTGAGATTGGTGCCAGTCACTTCCAAGTCACTTCCACTGGGAAGTGGTCACAAAGATCTAATAGCCTTTTCTCCTGTGTGAGGACACAGAGCAGCTGCCATCTATGAACCAGGAATCGGGTTCTCACCAATACAGAACTTGCCAGCGCCTCAGTCTTGGACTTCCTAGTCTCTAGGACTGTGAAGGATAAATTCCTGTTCTTTACAAGTTACCCAGGATATGACACTGTATTATAGTACTCTGAATGGACTATGCTATGGGTTCACACAGTTAAATAAATAATACCTGGTCTGAGCATTGCTACCCAGAAATTCTCAGTTCCAACATTTAACAGGGTGGACAGGGCAGTGACAAGCATACTGGAGGCACAGGGATGGTGCAGAGAGGAGCCATGAGCGGTGCCTTGGGAGAGGTTTTAAAGGTGCTTGGCAGTGTGCCAGATACGAGGCCATGTTAAAGAATTTGGATTTTACTTTGAATGAGTTGGGAGATTGAAGTTAGGTGCTCGAAGAGATGTCAAACCCAAGGTGGGCGATTGTAACAGACTCTTTCTTTACAATCTTCAATGTATTTTTATAGTCTTTCAAATTCACATTGAACTGAGCACTGTGGAACATAAAAGCCAAATGAGAACTGTGGTCTCTATTCTCAAGGAGCTTTCACTCTGGCTTGGGAGGAGAATCACTTTCTGGGAAATATCCCCACAACGCAGTCATGACCACGTTTGGTATATTTGTCTTTGGGGGTCAGAGGTACTCTCTGCCCTGCCACCCCACTCTGTGCTGAGGGGGGAAGTGTTAGGGACAACTTCAGCGGCTCCCTTGCCCCCTCCCAGTGGGATTTAACCAGTGGAAGGTACTGGCAAAGAACCAAAGGGCCCGAGGACAGCGAGGTCAGGCTCTTCATCTCCCTGGCTCCCTCCATGCTGGTTGGCCTCAGATCAGCTACTCTACATGACCGAAGATGTCAGGTCCTGTTGGGAAGCCGTGTCCTGGAGTCACAGCTACTCCTTTGGAGTTTTGGAAACCATCCAGTCCCTTATCCCTTCACACCTAGAGGTGGTAAAGGTCTCCTGCTGTTCGTAGGCCCTGTGTGCCTCCTTTTCCCTGCTCACTTCCCTTCACTCAACCCCGACTCTATAGTCCTGTAATTGAATTTGGCCTGTGCCATGTTTTTCTACCAGACTTTGGTACAGAGAACAGCATATATCCAACTGCTAAGTAAATGTGCTGTCGCTGCAGAGCTAGGAGAATCCGAGTTTGCTGGAGGCCTCAGAGCAGGATTCCTAGAGAAGACAGGATTTGATCCAGGCCTCAGGAAATGGCCAGGCTTCTCTTGCAGAAGCAAAAGCACTCCTCAGGAAGGAGCAGCACAGTGAGGGCAGAGCCTGGGGAACAGGCACTGCAGGAGAGGGGCCCAGGCAGAGAGACTGGGGACCCAGGGCTAGGAAACAGTGCAGGGACAGCAGTGTGTGGAGCATTCAGGTCATGGACGGTGGCACAGAGAGCCAGAGATAGGAGCTCACACATGGTAGGAATGGGACAGAGAGCCTCTGGAGGTCTCTGAGCAGCATGCTAAGCAGGGACTGTGCAGGGTGTGAGACCAGCTTGGAGGTCTCTTGCTGAGGTGGTGGGGAGGGGCAGGGGCAAGTACTGCTCATTCTAATGCTTCCTCTGGGGCAGTGGTTTCCAACCACTATGCAGCAGCACACTGGTATGCCGTGACAGGATCGTGGGTATGCTGTGAGAATTTTTAAAGATCGTTAATTAAATTACTTTCAAAAGAAGTTCAAAGCACGGTACGTATTTTTTTTTTTTTTTTTTTTTTGCTCAACATAATTTAAGTGCACTGTGGAAGTTTAACTATAGGTTCAAGTGTGTTATAAAAATGGTTGAAAAACACTGCCCTAGTGCTCCAAAGAGGGGCCTTCTTTTTCAAGTAAAGAGTGGCCAAAAGTAAGAGAAGAGCCTTTGCTGCCTTCGGGTTTCAGAAGTGCACACAGTTCCTTAAAGCTGTTTATCCAGGCACTTTGTAATACAGCTCATTAAAAGGATCAGCTAACGTCAACTTTAATGCAAGAGATAGGCGGTCAGGGAGATCTGAAACCCAGAAAGATTCTTCATCACATCCTTTCCTGGTGCTCTGTAGACAGAATTTATCAATTGCTCAAGGAGAAGAGTGAGGTAAAATGAGGGGTAAATAGTGTGTTCTGGGGCCCATTTTAATAACTGAGGTCTCATCCCTGGAGAGTGTTGCTACGCTGGCTTCTGGCCAGTGCTGTATACTCAGTGTTTACATTTATAGGGCACATGCCATTAAAAGAAAATGTAAAAATATGAAAACTCTTATTTGAAGAAGCATTATGAAGAGATGCAGGAGAGGGACACTCAGGCACCCAACGGAGTCTAGAATGATTCAGCACCCTGTCTCACTGGGAGTCCTGAGCTCTGGCTCCCACACACCTTGGGTGTACGAGCATCTCTGGGTGCTCTCTCTCCAAGCCTCCAGGGACCAAGTCCAGGGACGCAACTTCATCCCTTTGTATATAGCTTTGTTTTAGAGACAGTTCAGAAAAGTCTGGTCTAGCCCTACTCATCAGGGAAATCCAATGATTCTCAATTGCCTGTGGCTCTGAGCACTTCCTAGGCCCGAGTTAGATGGAAGGAAGGGATCTAAGGAAGGAGCTCTCTCACAGAGTAATGGTGAGTAATGGTGTCATTTGTAACACCGTCGCTGCCTGAATACTTTGAGAACCATAGCTAATATTATAGAAGGCCCTTCCAAGAGATGTTTACCTGGTGGGCAGATAATAAGAGCTGAGAGTTTTATCCAGGTAAACAAATATAATTCTCACAACCATCTTGTGTAGTAGATACTATTAGCTCCATTTTGAAAGGAAACAGAAGCACAGAGAAGGTAACTAACTCACCCAAGGTCACACAGCAAATAAAGGCCACAGGAAGTAGTTTAGCTCTAGAGCAGGGTTTTTCGACCTTTTTTAAAAAAAAATCTCACTTGAAACTATAAACTTCCAAGGCACACTTCAATTATATTGATCCAAAAAAAAAAAAAACAGAATGTCTCTGCACCTGTTGCACAGTGATTAGAGCACTGGCCTTGTACACCACGGCTAGAGGGTTCAAACCCAGCCTGGGTCTACTAAACAACAATGACAACTGCAACAAAAAAATAGCCAGGTGTTGTGCCAGATGCCTGTAGTCCCAGCTACCTGGGAGGCTGAGGCAAGAGAATGGCTTAAGCCCAAGAGTTTGAGGTTGCTGTGAGCTGTGATACCACAGCACTCTACCAAGGGCGACACAGTGACACTCTGTCTCAAAAAAAAAAAGAAAAGAAAAGAAAAAAAAGAATGTACTTACTGCGCTTTGAACTTCTTTTGAAAATTATTTAACTAGTGATATTTGAAAATTTCCATGGCACACCTAAGATCCTCTCACGTCACCAGGGTGTGCCGCAGCACACCGGTCAGAAATCCCTGCTCAAAAGCCTATGCTGCTGCTGTTTTCAGCTCTAGGTGGCTGTTTTACCAGATCAGTGTCGTGATCACCTCAGTCTCGCTGTTTCCTTTTTTTTTTTCCAAACCAAATTATCATAAAATTTCTTCCATATTGTTATGGAGGATGGTCAAAGAATAAAATATTTCCTCCATTTCAGAAATGGGTAGGTGGTCCTGAAAGACATTCCATGTGATGGGAAGGTTCTGATGTGTTGGGACTTTGGCCACTCTTATTGTGGCCCCAAGAATGATTCGAGTCTGGTCTTTAAGGATAAACTGCCAGATTCATAGAAATTCCAAACACATGTTAATCATTTACTCTTGTTCTGACTGTGGCAGATCTGCCCCTCTATCTCAAGTGAATGGAGAAGTGACGGAGCCCATAGCAGTAGAAGTGGTCACTGTCTATGTCAGAGCCAGGCCTAGGGCCCTGAAGAGTTGCTTGTCCTTAAGTCATACACTTACGTATGTCTATGCGCTTAATCAAGTTAAAGTCTGGGTTGGCAATGTGTTGACTCATTTAGAAAGAACAGTCAGTGGATAAATCTAAGCCCCAAATTCACCTTTGGCTTAGCTAGGCAAAGGCCAGGGAGAGCATTTTTTGGTGACTGAATAATTTAAGTAATTGTTGTTTAATAGTCCTGAATAATTTAGGTAATGTTGTTGTTTAAATAGAATAGTTTAAAGTGTTTTTCCCACTTTATATAATATTTCAAATGTCCTTGACTGATGAAAAGTTACTTTAAGTGTCATTATAGACAGTACACTCCATTAGTTATCTCTCATAAGGTGAACTTGGAAAGACCCATTGTTCACACAGCAGTGTTCTCTAATGAAAGGTTTCGAAATGTGCAAACTCTCAGCCTGTGGGCAAACACTTGATTCAGCACACGTGCGGGGGGGATGGCCCTTGACTAGCGCCTCTCACTGGTACAAATAATAAAACTTAGCCAAGAGATGTTTACCCGGTGGGCAGATAATAAGAGCTATGATAAAGAGATTAAGAGAGAGGAAAAAGGGGATTGCTTTTTGGAGAAAGAAACAAATAGTTTTCTTATGACCTGGAAGGGACAAAAAATGAAATGCCAGTCGCGACAAAGACAGCAAAAGGTAAATCAATCACAGTAGAGCTTCAGGTAAGAACGAAGAGCAAGAAAACGGGTGTGGAACAAGAATAAGGAGGAGAGGGAGGAACTCCATGAAGTTTGCATAAGGAAGAAGAGGGCTGGTGTGAGACGTTTGAGGTGAAGCCAAGCGGAAGACGAAGGTGAGAAACAAACCAGAGGCAGCGGCTGCCTGGAGACTGCCGTGGAGACGCTTCCTCAGCCCACACGGTCACCAGAGCTGCAGGCCTGCTCTGCACAACACCTGTCAGTCAGTGACAGGCCACACGCACAGCAGGGGCCCAGAGATGATAATAGTGCTGAAAAATTCCACTGCAAAGTGGTGGCTCACCGCACTGCTCACTTTCTGTGGTGACGCTGGGCTCCCGGGTGTGTCCAGTGTGGACAGACAGTCAGCACGGCACACAGTGTGAGGTAAGGATATAACAGCTATGTCACCCATCTTTGTACTTACTACACTCTTTATCATTATTTTTATAGTGTACGTCTTTTACCTTATTAAGGTATTCAGGAGGAAGGCATTGTTGTCTCAGGAGGTGACAGTTCCAGTGACATTCCGGCGACCATCCAGTGAAATAAGATGTAGAGGTGGAAGTCAGTGATATTGATCAGCCCTACCCTGTGTAGCCCTGGGACTGAGGTACCTGTCTGTGTCTTTGTTTAACAAAAAAAGTTTTAAAAGTAAAAATAAATAAATAAATAAAGCTTTAAAAATAGAAAAAAGCTTATAGAATAATGACATAAGGAAAGAAAATACCTTTGTGAGACTGTACAATGCATTTCTGTTTTAATCTGTTACCACAAGAGTCAAAAAGTTAAAAAGATTAAAAGTTCATAAAGTAAAAAAGCTATAGAGCAACTTCGAGTTCTGAAAACGCCACTCACAGTAAGTGCCTTGTGCAGGGCCCATTGTATCTCTTATTTTCACTATACCTTTCACAAGTCCTGATCCGTGTGTCACAACTGTCTTCCAGCACTCAGCAGAGTAACATGTGGTGCCCGTGTGTGGCCGGGGGCACCAGGCTCTCCATGGAGCCTCAGGCCTGCCGACGGGTCTCTCTGAAGGAGCAGTCATCAAGGGAGCCGGCTGACTGCACTGGCTTCTCCCTCTCCCTGGGAGTCCCCTTCCAGGCACCTGTTCTGCCTCTCTCTCCTCTCATTCCAGTACTCTGTCATCCTTTCCTCCTTGCCTAATCCACACTGAGTGAGAAGCGGGCCAGACATTTCACTTTGTTGCTTTGTTGCTTTGTTCCTGAGCTATGTGCCAGGCTCTGTACTAAGGGTTTTACCTGAACCATCTCCTTGAATCTTCACACCGACCCAGTGAGACTTGATTTTAAAGACAAGGAAATGGCAGCTTTGAATGGGTAAGTGACTTGTTAGTACCCAGCAGTCAATGGATTTGAGTTCAGGAGAGTCTGATGCCAAAGCTCATTTAGCTTCCAGAGCAGATGATGTATGAGCTTTGGGACCTGGGAGTCAGGAAGACCCCCATTTCCCACTCCCCACACATGTCATCTGACTTGGCAGTGCTCCCTTCAGCTTCTCCACTGGTACTTCTGTGCCCCTCTGCCCACCTCCCAGTGGCTAGGGGGTGGGAAGAAGAAGGAATCCCTTCATAAATCTACCCGTACATAGAAATCTAGCCGTACATAAACACGCACAGCCCCAAGCAGAATCTGAGGTCTTTTCCCTTTTAATGGAAGGTGCTGGCTCCATGTTTTCTCTTTCCACCACATCTCACTTTGTCACCCAGACTGGAGTTCAGTATGGGATCACAGTTCACAAAAACCTTGAACTCCTGGGCCCAAGTGATCCTCCTGTCTCTGCCTCTTACGTAGGTAGGAGGGGTGTGCCACCCTGCTCAGCTAATTTTTGAAGTTTTTTTGTAGAGATGAGAGTCTTACTATGTTGCCCAGGCTGGTCTTGAATTCCTGGCCTCAAGCGATCCTCTTGCCAGAACCTTGCAAAGTGCTAGGATTATAGGCCACGGCCATTGTAATTGCTGGGATTCCAGGCGAGAGCCACCGTGGTGGCCTATGGCTGTCTCTTGAACAGAATTGCTTCCCCTTACTGATCTATTAAGACAGAATCTTAGAAAAATAAAGTGAGACCCAGAGAATTTGTGCAAAGAAATGCTTGACCAAGTCTGAGGGCTGGAATAGGATTATACATTTCTGATGTGATTCAGTGAAGTATGGTCATAATTGTCAACAGAAATGTTGACTAATAATTTAATTTGATAAAGAAAGGTGATCCAGGGCCAAAAATTATTACTATGTCAGATCCTGGAAGCAAATGAAAAGTGTTTACACCATGGTATTGGGTGAGTTTTTCCTCCTTGAGAAATGAAAAATCAACACAATTTTTAGATGAAAGCTTCTGTTTACATAAAGCTGTTGTGGGTTAAGAACGTGGTTAGATCTCATTAGAGGATGGAACACACAGCCCTGTTATTTAACAAGAACAGAATCCAACAGCCTTCTAAAAGGAGGTAATAATGTCCTCTAACCTGGCAAAGCAATAGGAAAGAGAAAGATACCTCCCTCCTTCCTTTTTTTAGATAAAAGGTGTTTCACATGGTGGTAACCAGCAGCAAAATGTGTCCAAAGGGACTGTTTACGCAGACTAAATCAGGGGCCAACACTGATATCCGGAAATCCTGCAAGGTCTTACAAAGTGCCAGGGAAATCGCTGAGTAAACACTTGGCTGGCAGCCACCTGCACCAGAGCCCACAGCAGTGTCAGAATTTACCTATTTGGGAGGAGGAACAAATTTTCAGTAGTAGCTTTAGACCCCAGGCTTACCCCTTCTAACCAACGTCAGCAAATCTTCTTAAGGTTCAGAAAGTAATAAATGCTGACTTTAAGAGTAAGGGACCAAGTTTCATCCAGCAGTTTCTCCCTGAGTCAAGCTGTTCCAACCTCACTTTTTCCTCCACACCTCTCATGCGTCTTTTCTCTGGTCCTTAGAAGTTTTCCTGAAAGATTTAGGATTATCTATAAAACAGAGATAGGGGCTAGGCGCCTATAGTTCACCCGGCTAAGGCTCCAGCCATGTACACCTAAGGTGGTGGGTTCGAATCCCCAGCCCGGACCCACCAAACAACAATGACGGCTGCAACCAAAAAATAGC
>NW_003852520.1:2579764-2603800 GCF_000181295.1 Otolemur garnettii
AGAGATAGGGGTGAAGTAAACTAAAATTGTCCTTTACTTCTCTAAATTCTAACTTGTTTTCTGTTTTCCTCTCAAGCAATAGATGACTTTTGAAGTTCCCTGACAATCTTGAGGAAATTTTAATTTGTCACTAATGGGACCATAAAAAAACAAGAACCTTATTCACCCTTTAATACTAACCTTGGGAAAAGACTAAGCCAGCAAATGTAAATGCCTTTCCTACATATAATACATTGTAATGCTCACTTTTTCAGAGGTCATTCAAATGGCAACATCAACTGTCAGAACCCAGCTGAGGAGCAAAGGAGACTTTTAAAAGACTTCCAGAAAAACCCAATTGGCATCATAAAATGCATGCATCATGCATTGTAGTCCATGCCTTTTATGAATAAAAGAATTGTTCTTCCTTTTGCTCAGAAATAATCTATAGCATGGCAAGGGTCAGGCAGCCCTCCACTTCATCCTCTTTCCAGTCTCCAGGAGCTGCCGCCATTGCTCTCTGGACTCCCTGACCTTGCTGGGAAAAAACAAGTCATTCTTTTGCCTTGGGGGTTAGCTGATAAGGGTTTTAAGGTATTACTTCATTCTAGGGAAGACATCTATTTTCTCAATTATTTTATAAAAGAAAAAGGAAGACATCCCCCCACCTCCTCCAAATCTACAGGTGATTGTAGGACTGGGGCCACCACAGGCCAAAAGACTGTTAGGAAAACCCCCTGAAGACAAAACTCTTCCCGATGCCTCTCAAATCACAGTGCTTGAACTGTGGTCCTGCTAATGCCACAGAATGAATCAATTTTAAGCACTCCCTCAAATCTATCCAACATACAGTATTCTTGTTTTCCAATGAAGATTTCTAGATAGAATGATGAAACCAATGACTTAATGGGGAAAACCATGAAGAATAGCTTTACCCATAGTGAAAATCTCTCCGTCCACTTGCTCGTTCCAGTCAGAAGCGTCCTTTCCCACCAGCCTACATGTTTTCTGAAGCCAGCCGTCTTTCAGAGGAGCATTCCAGGAGGATCCCACAGACAGACAACCCATTGTAGAAGCCGCAGAGCACAGCCCTACCTATTCCACAGCATATTTGGTTGAATGCAGACTTAACTTTGAGATTTATGTCAGAACAATAACAAAAGTTGGTAACTTTTGAAGGAGCTAAGGAAATTTCACCCCAAAATATGATTCCTTGGTATAAAGAATATTTTAGGTTAAAAAGCTATTTTTGATCAGAAAGCACTGGCTTCTCCTCTATAAAACCAGAGTAACAGCTAGGCATCTGTAGCTCAAGTGGTTAGGGCACCTGCCACATGCTCTAGGGCTGGTGGGTTGGAACTCAGTCTGGGCCTGATAAACAAACAAACAAACAAAAAATAGCTGTGCCCTGTGGCGGGTGCCTGTAGTTCTAGAGAGGCTGAGGCAAGAGAGCTTGAGCCCAAGAGCTTGAAGTTGCTGGCTGGGACGCCATGGAACTCTACTAAAGGTGACAAAGAGAGACTGTCTCAGTAAAAAAAAAAAAAAAAAAAGCCTGAGTCACCTGATTTAGAATCAGAAGGGGCTGCTTACTTCCTTATTGCATATGAATAGACCTGGCCCTAAGGTCATTTGAAGCAAGAGACCTGTCTCTCAGATTAGTCTACAATTCAAACTGTTTCCACCCATCTACACATCCCCCAGCAACCACTTAACTACACCCATACTTTCCACTCTCGCCCCTTACTTCTAAAAGGCACCTTTAAAAGCCCCTGACCATCTTTGGAGACTTTGGAAAATCATTCTTGTGGTTCCCCCCATGCGCATAGTATTTGGAAATAAACCTTTTCTTATTAATCTAATTGTGAGTTGATCTTTCAGCGAACCAGGTCAAGGGGAAAAGGGCAGGTTTCTCTGTGATCTCTATGCTTTCATTCTTAAAAATCTCAAGAAGGTAAAAAATTATTTTTATTCTATTATTTTGCTTTTACTCTTTTGCCTTTGAAAGTTAGGACTTCATATTGAAATAGAAACTTTAGGTCATAAACAAAAAAGAAGGATTTCTCCCGTGTAGGAGAAATAATTGTCATTAACTATGTAGGATTCAATGGCAAAGTTTATCAACAATTAAAATTGTTTGTATGTAAATGGTAAACTTAGAAGTTGCAAAGTTACAGACCCAAAGCAGCCTGCAGCTACTGTTCTGTTTGGTTTACACAGCACTTTCTGAAATGTGAACTAAATAGCAACATTTAAAAACCAGGAGATTTCTGGCTTTTCTGAAAATAAGGCAAAGTCTGGCTGTGTCAAGCTCCCTCCCAGTCCTGCTCGGCTGCAAAGGACAGCTCCCCTCCCCCACCCCAGCCCCTTTCTCACCTCACCGGTGCTGGCAGGCCACCACCGCCCCCAGCCACTTCCTGTTGTCTTTGCTGGGCTGGCTTTACCCCTTGACATTACTTGCCTGTCTCCTGGGCCTTTGGGGTTTTAATCTCTTTTGTGAGTTTGTATTTTCTGAAATTACCTCACTGCCATTACCTTGTTGCTACAAATTTATCCTAACACCTTTTCCCTTTCCAATCCTTGTGCTCCATTTCTTGGTTCTGCTGCCGCAACTGTGATTTGGGCATTCACACTGAGCCTTCGGAACCGCTGCTGTGCATAAATACACATGGGGCAGATGGTCTTCCCCTGTGCTTGGAAATCAAACTAATTCCCTTAGTGCCAAAGGATGAGCTAAAGCCACTGCCTGTGTCAGAGCCAGCTGCAGTGACACCTGCGCGTTTTGCCCTTGGGTGATCTATTGCAGCTACTGTAGGCAGAGGTCTGTTTGCAGGCCCTTTTTTATATATCATAAGCCCACAAGTGATACTCTGTTATGAGTTGCTTTGTCTGAAAGGGTGTTGAGGTTCTGAACTTCTCCGGCAAGTTCACAGACATGTTTTGTGTCAAGCAGCGGTTCAAACCTGTCTCCGTCCTGTAGGAGCACTGGACTGTGCAGAGCACCATCCCGGACACAGGGGCTTCAAGGAAAACTGCTTATTTGATGTCACTGCTTAGATACCCGGCGAGTATGGATCTCAGACCTAACACAGCTGGTACTGAATGGCTGATTTACATCTCTCTCTCTGAAGCCAGAAAAGTGGCCTGCAAGACAGAGTCTGAGAAGCTGAGCTGCAGGGCTGACACAGTCTGCTCAGCCTTCCTCACACCCCTTCCGTGACTGTCTGTCTAGTGAAGGTTTCTCTGTGATGGTGAGGGTGTTTATCTCAGGAGACTCTGAAGAGTAGTCGCATGTCGACAGTAGGTGGTGAGATATTGGTGGAGTAAAAGTTACTTTGATGATACGATGTTTTCTCTGATGATTCTTTAGATAGTTTGTCAAAATGAAGATCCCCTTTCTGTTGTTTAAACATTTTGCACTGTGAGAATGGAGACTACTTTGATGTTACTTCCTATCAAATAAAGTTAAAATTTTCTAGGTTGGGCCTGTAGCTCAGTGAGTAGGGCACCAGCCACATACACCAAAGTTGGGGCATTCCCCGAGCCCAGCCCAGGCCAGCTAAGCAACAATGACAACTACACCCAAAAATATAGACGGGCATTGTGGCAGGTGCCTATAGTCCCAGCTACTTAGGAGGCTGAGGCAAGAGACTCGCTTAAGCCCAAGAGTTTGAGGTTGCTATGAGCTGTGACACCACGGCACTCTACTCAGGGTGACATAGTGAGATTCTGTCTCAAAAAAAAAAAAAAATTTCTAGGTTAGTTTCCTTGTATTTCATTCTAAAACTTATTAGCATTGTAACTGAGGCAGAACTCTCACTGTTCTCCCGAATTGCTGCCCTTCTGAAAATAAAGCTTGTTTGGACCTAAACCCCGCCTGTGCATATTAGCCAGACAGTGACAGGCAGCCAGACCCTCATCATCCCGGTAGAGGTGATAACATCTCCACACCTGTTTTTCCCAACTGGTTCCTTATCTCAGCAAATTGCAACTCCAGGCTTTCCAAGGCTCAGGCCAAACACCTCGTAATCATTCAGCTCATCTCATTCAGCACATCCCACCCATCTGCAAACTTGTAGAATTCATTCTCAAATATATCAAGAACCCACCCACTTCTCACTACTTTCACGACTGTATCACTGGAATCTGACATCATCGTCTTTCCCCTGAATTACAGAAATAGCCTCTTAAGAGTAGCCATACTGATCTCTTTATAATTTAAGATTATATCACTCCTCTTTTCAAAACTGCTCAACAGTTGTAACATCTTAACATTTTGTAGCATAAAAGCCAAAGTCTTTTGAGTAGCCAAAAGTTCCTATATGATTTTAATGTCCTCCATCTACTTTTCTTACATTACATCTTGTTTCGCCGGCCTTGCCCACTTTGCTCCAGCCACGCCGGCCTCTTTACTGTTCCCCAAACACACCACAAACGCCCCACCGCAGAGATTTCGCTACGGTTGTTTCCTTTGCCTGACGCTCTTTCTCTAGAAAGTCCTCCTCTGCTCAGGCCTTCGCTAGATCTTGCCTTCCAGGGAGGCCTTGCCTGATCTGTATTTAACACTGCAGCCCTCTCAGATGCCAGGTTTGTGTTTTCTTCCTACTTATAACCACCTGCCATTTTATGTGGCTTTTTACTCAAATTTTTCTCTTTATCTCCTTCCGTTAGAATGTATGCTTACTTAGGATGGAGAATTTTATCAGTTTTCTTTTTTTAACTGCTGTTTCTCAGTACCCAGAACAGTACCTGGGACATTAAGAGTTTCTTTAAAAAGTATTTGATGAATGAGTTAGGCAGAAATGCCATCAATTTGAAGTCTTTTGTTTTCAGAATTAAAATCTATAAAGAAGAATTGAGCATATTATATATGTTGATTTATATATATGATTATTGTTGATTATATATATTGATGATTATATATATGATATGTTGATTATTATATATATGATCAACATATATATATGTTGATTTCTATCCTTTTTGTAAAAGAATACATATATTCTTTTATATATATACATAGTCTTCAAAAGGATAGAAATCAACATAAAAAAGATTTATTTCTTATATTCTATGGATATGAACCACGATTCTTGATTTATCAAAGCCAAGCTTCATTGCTGAGTTCCAAACATGTGGACTCTGTATAAAGGAAAATCCACCCTTCTAAGGGTCAAGGCTGCACTTTGATGTCCTGATGACACTGCTCATTCTCATCAGTTGCATCTGGGAACTTCATGTCTGGCTTCCACTCTGGGAATTCATGGGCGATGCTGACGGCTGCATTTGTTTTAACATCTTGCCATGGGTTAAGATGCCATAAGTCTTTGGCCTTAAATGTAGCCTGTTTCTTCTGAATTTGAATACAATAAAACTGTAGGGAAAAAACACAACAGAAAAGTCTATTGTTTTAGCAGAAACAATGATAAAACAAAAAGGACAATTTGTTGGCCATTGCAGCCTTTCTCTATGATTTCCTAGTACTGATCTAGATGTGAGCATAGTCATCATTCACTGTAGGTGCCATCAAGGAAGCTGTGTTAAAATGGGACGTGATCAACTGCTCAACAAGATTTTTAGTGCTGGTAGTGGCATTTACCCATTTGGAGGAATTCATTTTTCATGCCAACTTCTCTTCAAAGTGCTGACACAATTTACAAAGTGCTTAATTTACAAAGCACAATTTACAACAATGTCATAGAGGCATTGTTTTACACACAGCAACTCACTACAATGCTATGAAGTGAAGAATGATATTATCTCCATTAACTGGTGAGAAAACTAAGGTAATTTGCCGGGAATCACACCTTGTTGGAAAGCTTGCTTAGGACCCAGGTACTCGGGCTCCAGAGTTCATGTTCTTAACCAATAAAAAAAATTATAACCCCCCCCAAAAAAAACAGAATAATGCAAAAACAGAATTCAAATAGTTAATGTATTTATAAAGTTTCACTTACAGGTAGTAAGAAAGCTCTGCAGGAGGGACCAGGTAAAGAAAATCTCAAAAGCACTGTTGTGAATTTGACAACTTTTGAACAGAGAGATCCAATCTAGAATGCAAAAATATAACCCCAAGCAATATAAACTTAGGAAAATGCCTTTCATCTCCCTACAATCCTTTACTCTTTGATATGAAATCTCCAAAGTGACTTCATATCATGCAACATCAGAAAAAGGATATTCTTCCCAGAGATTTTTTTTGATGAAGCCAGTACAAGGACACTAATGATACCACTAGACACAAGGGATCCGCAGCCAGGGCCCCTCCACACCCACCACTAGACACGGGAGATCCACAGTGGGAGGCCCTCCACACCCACCACTAGACCAAGGGGACACAGGGAATCCACAGCGAGGAGCCCTCCACACCCACCACTAGACACAGGGGATCCGCTGCACAGGGCCCTCTATACCTCAGCTGCACCAGGGGTAGCAGAATGACACCACGTCCTTATGACAGGATGATTATCCTTCCCGGGCAGGGAAGGCGGAGAGCACATCACAGACCATAGCTTTGCCTCTTCTTAGAGGCATAGTTTTTGCACACTCCAGACATGCTTCCAGAATACACATGAAGTTGCTTCTGCTACACATTCTTAAAGCAATAACAAAGTCTTCTGATGTTATAAGTTGTAAATGTGTTCCTTTTTCTTCTCAGTAAGATTTTAGAATATTTTTACCCTTAGTATCCAATATAAACATATTGCAATTAACTTTGGACAAACAAAACTCTTCTAATATGTCTTATTCATATGCTTAAAATATAGATTGCCAATAGAGTTTTTAAATTATTTTCCTACTGTTCTAATTTTCCCCCAAAGAACAAAAGTTGACTGTTTTGCTTGTTCTAAGGGCTCACTTAATGCTTGTTAAATTAAAACATGCCCCTTGAGAAATAGAGGACATAGTGCTTTTCTTCGGATCAATCCAGCCATGATGCATCTGTGTGTAATTGCTTTTCTGGTTCCCTACTACTCTCAGGGTAAAGTTCAAATCCCTTAGTGTTGAGGAACGTGCTTTGAATGTGCTGCCCTCTACACCTGGAGGACTTTCTGCACACTTCCTATGCTTCCTAACCACCTCCTGGTAAGACTGGTTGGATGTTGTCTTAGTCAGAATTTTCGAAAAAAACAGAATCAGTAGGCTGTTTATAGAGACATATAGAGAGATGTTTATTATAAGAAATTTGCTTATGTGATTGTGGAAGCTAAGAAGTCTCACGATTTGCCATCTGCCAGCTGGAGGCCCAGGAAAGCCAGTGGTGAAGTTTTCATCTAAACCCAAAGACCCCAAACTTGGGGAATCAGTGGTGTAACTACTGGTCCAAGTCAAAGGCCCTAGAACCAGGAATGCTGATGTCTATGGGCAGCTCAAGCAGAAAGAGGACGTGTGGCCTCCTCTGCCCTTCAGTTCTCTTCAGGGCATCAGCAGACTACATGGTGCTCACCCACACTTGCCACGCCCAACTTCTTCACTGAGTCTGCCAATTCAAATGCCAATCTCTTCCAGAAACATCTTTACAAACACATGCGCAAATAGTGTTTTTACCAGCTATTGGGCATCTATTAACTCAGCCAGGTTGTCACATAGAATTAGCTGTCATGAGTCTACCCCTTGTCAACTTGGCCCCTGTAAAGATCTCTTTAAACCATACTTAACTCTCCAGATACAGACAATAACAAGGTTTTAATTCCACCTAACATATGACGACTACCCTGAGTACAACAGAAAAATGTATTAATCCTTCTCAGGTGAGGAGATAAAGTCCTTGGGTGATGTCTACTCATCCCTGTCTCCTGTAACTTAAATACTATGATGCTGACAATGCTCAAATACTGATAAAATCAAGACATCTGGTATTATATAATAAGGGAATAAGAAACAGCAAAAACAGATATTCATTATACACACACATAAATATGTCCACAGCAGAATAAGAAGACATACCACAATCATAAACCCCTCCCCCCGCGGCTGGTCACACTGCTATCGCTGGCGATTGTAACTACCTTCTTCAAGCCATTCTTTGTTCCCTTGACCTAGCAACCACTGCAGATAGTCATGGGTCTTTATCTGGCAGGGTGACTTAAGCCTTCAGTCCTGAGTCCAGGGTCTATGCTATTTGTAGACGTGCCTTATTTCTGTCGCTGTGGTTTTCCATCGACCTAATCACAGGGCATGATAATTCTGAGATGTCCTGGGAATCTCCTGTGTTTTGGACACAGGCTTCCTTATTCTACCATGGACCACTGGGCCAGTTGCCCCTTGGAAGTCAGTTACCCCAGCCAACACTGTCACACCTTCCTTGATCTATTGATTCAGAAGAAGCCCCAAATAGCTGAGTGGGTCTTAGTTTCTAGCCCAATAGAATCATTGCTGTGTGTCCCACTGGAAGCATTCTCCCTCTGTAACTAAGACCTTCAGGCCAAGAAGACAAAAGATGTAGGAATAGGAAAAAAAAAAGCTGAGTTAGTCAGTCTCTGGGGTGATGATAAGCGGTGCTGCCCCCTCCTCCTCCCTGACTCCTAGACCTGAGAGTCCTGACCATCAGACTAACAGCACCAGATGTCAGTTGCTGACATAGAGAGTATCTGAAGACCCTTGCCTGGCCCTGTGAGGTGTTTCCATCTAGCTGATGCTTCAAAGGATTGTTCTCCCATTCCACCACGCCAGCTGCTTCAGGATGGTGTGTAAGGGCAGTGAGTCACATGAGCATGGGCCACTAAAGTGCTTCTTTTGCTGTGAAGTGAATTCGTTGATCAGGTGTATGGAATGCAATGGTGGTGGACAGGACAACTGTGAGTCCACACATTGTGGTTTTATCAGGATCGTTACATGTAGGGAAGGCAAATCTGTACCGTGTCTGTCTCAGTGAGGACAAATGCTGCCTCTTCCATGATGGAAGCAGTTCAGGGTAATCTAGAAGCATCCAGCAGGTGGCTGGATGGTCACCCTGGGGAATGGTGCCATATCAGGGCCAGTGTTGGCCTCTGCTGCTGGCAGACTGGGAATCAGCAGTGGCCACAGCCACATCGGCCTTGGTGAGTCCGGGTGTGTGCTGCGAGCCCATGCAGCAGCTCCATGGCCACTTTGTCCATGAGCCCATTGTATGAGGTGGCTGGTAGAGGCAGAGTGGTGTCCATAGAACCTGTCATCCCGGCCACATCATTACTGAAATCCTCTGTGAGGTCGACCTTTGGCAAACATTCACATGGAACACAAACATCTTTGTTTCTTCTTTCCCATTCAGACATGTCTGCCTACACATCTCTTTCCCAGATTTCTTTGTCAACAATTTTCCAATCATGTTTCAAGTCCCGACCATCCAACCAAACAACTGGCTGCAGCTCATGAATTGATACTTACATAATTGCACATCTGACTATTTCTTCTTTTGAGAAAAGTATATTGCCCACGTGGTGCCCACTGGGGGAGGATTTCCCTTCACCTCTGTCCTCAGAGATGTTCCAGACAGGGCTGTAGAGCTGCAGCTGTCCATTTTGGGAAGGAACCTGCGTATTGTCCCGAAGTGTTTATAAACCACGCCTGAGTCTTCTCTTTCTCTGTCAACCAACCACAGGAGATGCCTGATTAGTTGCTGATACAGACTGGGAAGGAGGGGACAGCACCACAGGGGTAGCCCATGGGCATTTGGGCTACTTCTTTATGCAACCTTCTTGTGCCTTCAGGACCTGCTCAGCCTGACCACGGGGGCACCACTTCCACTTGACGATGGGGTGTTGCTGGGCACGCCCAACCTCATGGCTCAGAGAACATTCATTTCATGACAGACAGCTCAGGTCACATGATAACTTGGTGGCCCACAGCAAGTGTTCTGGCTCTAGGAAGTCCCAGTAGCAGCCCCCAAATTGTTTCTCAAAAGGAGTGTAGATGTGTGACAGGGCCTTGCTCTAAACCCTGGGCCTGCAGTGGCCTCCAGGGGCCTGACAAGGGCTCCATATGGCATCCCTGTCTGCTGTGGATGTGGGATCATATGTCCATGTGACAGGGCAGCTTGACCCGTTGCAGAGTCTTCTCTTGTCTGGAGCCCCAGCCAAAGCCAGCAGCTTTTAAATTACCTGATTAAAATGGGCCAAGTGCCACAGCAAGTGAGGAGTATGCTATACCCTCAAATCCAGAGTCCTCCTTCCCCCTGCTTCTTTCTGGGTTGTGGGAGAGACCAAATAAAACAACTTGCCCTCTCCCTGAGGGAGGATATCTCTGCATGCCCCACACCACTGAACTCGCAGAAGTCTCACAAAGGTGCATATAGAAGGCACTTGAATTTTGGTTGGGTTTATTTTCCAGTCTCAGGCAGCCAGAGCGGCTGGAGCGGAGTGAATGAAGGAGACAGAAGAGAAGGAGGAGGCAGGGAGGGAGAGGCCGAGGAGAGCATCTGAGTGCTGGGGAAGGGCGCAGAGCCTCACTCCCCTCCCTGTGAACTCGTGGGCCAGTGTGGGATCCTGAGCAGAGGAGAAATGTGATTTGTCTTACATTTGAATAGATAAGCCCTATTTAGGGAACAAGCTCTATTTTAGTCAATAAGAGAATGATGTTCTTAAATTGGTAGTTTCCTCTTTCATATGCCTTGAACAATTAATTTTTTGTGCAGCCAATTCTGTGCCAAGTGAAAAGACTTATCTGTATGTCTTAGTCTTATCCACTATTTCTCATCCAACTTAACTTGGCACAAAGAAATATTATGACCTGTCTAAGATTTACCCAACATTCCAAGTCAAGTTGACTTTTAGGATAGTGTCCTCCAATGAAATAAAGAAAAAAATGTAGTTTAAATTCTGATTTTAAATATTATCCTTTCATAAGCCCTTAGGTACCCTTGTACCTAAGAAGGGTACAAGATTCAGGATGTGAGGCAAGAATTTATCATTATAGTTACGTAATGGTCCTATAAATGTTAGATGTAACTCAAATATTCTAGATGGAACTTTGGAACAATACCAACATTCCAGAAATCATCACTTCTAAATTCCTGTTAGTTTTCACTAAATCAAAAGAGAATATATCAATTTACTGGAAATGGTCCTAGAAATGTTTTGACACCAGCCAAAAGGAAAAATTACATAGAGACTATTTCAAAAAATCACACAGAGTAATCATTTCTCATAAGAAGACTACTATATGAATGGCTAATAAATCTGACTTCAAAACATGTTTTAACTGTATTTCTAACCGAAGAAATGCAACTAGGAAGATGTTTAAAATAAACTTTATGGAAAAGTAGAGAAGAATATTAGAATATTTGAGTGAGAATGCAAGAATTTCATGATGCAATTTCAAACTGCTTGGGAGTGGGAATAGTGATGTTCTCACATTGCTGATACCCTCAGCGGATCAGAAAAGCAACACAGCAGTGTGGGCCGTAAACCTGGAAGGGGCCACATGTTCTGATCCTGCACTTTTACTCCTGGAAAAGTTTTTTGGAAAATGATACTAAAAAAAAGTATAATTCCAGTATTATTTTAAATAGAGAAAAATTACATATGTTTTAATAGAAGGAGGTTTAAAGAAAAATGTTTAAAATCCATATTAAGCAATATCAAATATATATTTATCATATAGCAATTTGGGAAAGAAATCCTCCAGGCCTTGACATGAGTGTAACCATCTTGGGAAACAGCTGTTGAGAAATAGCAGTCCAGAAACCAAACTTTACGGTCACAGCAAGGTTCAAACATATGGTTTGAACCTGCAGTTTGGTTTCAGCCATGTACATACACTATATGTGATAGAAGCAAAACGGAGTGGAAATACACTAAATTAGCAACAGTGCTTATCTTTGGGTAGTGAGGTGATAGTAACATGCATTTCTGGTTTTTATTTTAATAGACATTATGTATCTTAATATATAAAGCTATGTAATATTTCCTGTATTTAAACATTTAATTATTTTGAATAAAATAGAAATATATTCCGAGAGTATAGCTAAATTGTTAAAAAAAAAAAAGTGGGATCTTTTGATCTAGTCAATGGTATAAAGTGAATATAGTACAGAAAAAGTGCTCAATTAAAGACAATTATCTGTTTTCTAGATGCCAAACCAGTGCCATCAGTTTTCTGTTCATCTGGCTAAAACAATTTAGTAAAAGTCTACTTGGTGCTATTTGTAGAATATTTTAACATTTACCAAATTATCAATGATATTGGCTTTACAGAGACCAGTAAGATGGACTAAGTCCTAAAAAGATTGTCATGAAGGAAAAGATGTATTGGATGAATATTTCAAACAAATATCAAAGGAAATCTAAATGTCGTCTACCTACACGTATCCTTACCGGGAAGTGTGGAAGAGGACAGGTGCCAATCCCAGCTCCAGACCAACGTGTCCACACTGGGCACTGCCGGCTGGAGACGCGCTTGGCCTTCTCTCTGGGGTGCTGCTCTCTGGCTTATCTTGTTTCATGATATCCTACTTCATCATACAAATAAATAAACAGCCTCTGTTTTTCAGAAGGAGGCCTTTTTGCCTTTTAAAAGCAAGTGGTTCAATTTTATTATTAGGAAAAGTGGATATTGATTATTTTAAGGACACATGTTTTTTTCTTCAATTAAGTCTTTGGTGTTGAGACTTTGGAAACCCGTGTTTGCGGAGCTCACTCTCACCACCAGGCATTGTGTTCAATGAGCTAAGAGCATCCAAATGGGGCCTCTCTTTCTCAGCTCTGCCGCCTCAGCTGGCTTGGCAGTCTATGCCTTGGTGGCCCACGTGCAAAACTGAAGTCTCAGATTGGTCAAGCAAGCAAAGCCCCTGGGTACTTAAATCCCTGTCCACACAGTGCGTCTCAGAGCCTGGTGACTGTGATGGTGGAAATCTCCAACAGTCTCCCGACATAAAGCCACGGTAACACTTCCAGGACTTATTTCCTAAAAGCGCTCAGTTAGTTCGCCCATGTGAACAGCTTTCCCCCAAAGATTGTCTTTCATTCTGCTTCACCCTTTGTTGCTTTTTTCTTTGTTTGTTTGAGAGAGTCTCACCATGTCACCCTGGGTAGAGTGCTGTAGTGTCACAGCTCACAGCAACCTCAAACTCTTGGGCTTAAGCAATTCTCTTGCCTCAGCCTCCCAGGTAGCTGGGACTACAGGCGCCCACCGTAACACCTGGGCATTTTTTTGTTGTTGCGGTTGTCATTGTTGTTTTTGGCCCAGGCTGGATTTGAACCTGCCAGCCTTGGCCTATGTGGCTGGTGCCCTACCCACTGTGCTACGGATGCCCCCTTTGTTGCTTTTGAGTGTTTGAACCTACATAGTGTCCCCAGGAGTTGGGATACTTGATACCAGCTTGCGGTCTGTTTCAAGGCCTTTAATTTTATTGGGCCAGAACTTAAGGTTCTCTTATCAGTTGCCATCTAGTCATTTAGGCTCCTTTATTCAAGCAACAAAGGGCATAGCATGACTCCACACCAGCCCCAGCAAGACACTTCACACTTAGAGCTCTCCTAGGTCAAAGGAAGACAAATGCTCTCTAGGCCTGAGGCTGTGGTGTAAGGAGGGGAGTAAGGGGAGTTAAACTTGCCAGCCTGGAAACCACTTACCTGCCTGGATCCTTCCAAGACAGTCCATAACGAGTGTGGAATGTGAACCAGCTGCCAGGTGAGTACATTTGGAAGTGGACCCTCCACTCCAGCCTCAAATGACCTCGACAGTCACCCCCAGCTGACTGTAAGAGCAGTTTGCTTTGGGAAACGGTTATAGAAATATGCACCCATCAGCCACAGGCAAGACTCAGAGGAGACAATTTTAGTTTTAAGCCTTAAGCATTCAGGACTGTGGAAAAAGCCTCAATATTATTTGTAAATGTCATCAAATCTTGAGTGTCTGTCTTGTGCCAGGAAAGCCCTTCAGATAATCTTCTCACAACACATCTCCCTTGGTCATCCCTCTGTTTTTGTCCCTTTCTTTTTCTTTTTTGTTGAAGAATCGAGATACTCCATGTAACCAAGTCACTCATTTACTGCATGGTTTCAGTTTCTGTCTCCAGGCGTTTGGCTTGTGTTGCCCTGACGCTCCCTCCAGCTAATCTGGAGACTCTGCCATTTTCATATTGTTGATATAAAGTGGTGCGTACCAGTGGTTCCCAGCCTTTTTGGTGTCAGGGACTGGTTTTATGGAAGACATTTTTTTTTCTGTGAACCCAGGAAAAGGGGGAGAGGGATGGTTTGGGGGTTGATGTTATGTCCACCTTGGAGCATCAGGGTTAGACTGTCACCAGGAGCCTCTACCTGGATCCCTCCCATGCCCAGTTTACAGCAGAGTTCACACTGTGAGAATCTGCTGCCCCTGCTGCCCTGACAGGAGGCAGAGCTCCGGTGGTGACGTGAGGGATGGGAGTGGCCGTAACACAGATGAGGCTTCACTCACCTGCTGGCCATGGACCAGTCCCAGTCCACAGCCCTGGGTTTGGGGGCTATAGGGATACACCTTTCAGAGATCTTAATACCAAGAATATGAGGGTTTTTTTGTTTCTTTCTAAAAAATCTTACAATTTACAATAATTTATAGAAGTCTGACATTGCTGCGTAAAGGACTGCGTAATAATGTTTATGAGATAAAGAAGATAATTTGGGAATGACCTTGCCATGAGCAAATCTGTGAGGGGAAGCCAAGGATTCCGTCTGAAGCTCAGTTTCCATATTTCACAATCTGTTCCCCTCCCTCCACCCGCCTCCCCGGTACCCACAATGAATCATTTCCCCAAACAAAGTATGTGGACTATTAATGATTCATCTGAAAACTCTGGAAGTTAGGTAATATAGGTTATGAGTATCCCTTTTTTTATAGATGAGAAAACTGAGGCTTCAATTAAGATGACTAGCTTAGAGTTACACAACTTGTTAGTGGCAAACACAGGGCTTGAAATTTTCTGGTTTCAAATTCAGGACTATTCCATATGCCAGAGATGCCCAAATTAACATTGGTTTTATTCTTGTACATAAAATGATCTGTGCTTAAGAAATAATTGCCTTTTGCATATTTTTAAAATAAAGGTGTTTATGACTACTATTAATAACATCTGTATAGAGGAGCTGATAACCTCTCAGGGCCTTGTGGGGATGCCCTGAGGTCTGTGGTGCCCAGCACGGTGTCCGGGTGGGAATGGGCACTGCTATGCAACCCCTTCCCCTCTGAGCTCACCTGAGTGAGCAGGGTGCCCGTGTTCACCTCCTGGGGGCTCCAGGACAAAATGTCATCACATTGTCTTTCAAGGTAAAGCTAGATAACTAAGGGCTTTTTCCCCCTAGAAGTGTGAAGGATTTTGTCAGCGAACAGGGTTTCTGTTTTAATATAGAAACGAGCTTACTAGTCTCTTTTTTTCTCTGCTGCTAATTTTCCTAGTTACCTTCCCTTTGTGCCCTTCGCAACCCACAGTCCCAGGCTGTGAATTCACACAGCATATCTTTCCTTTTCTAGTAACTTTCTAAGAAGGGAGAAGGTCTGTTACTGAGGATTAAGGCTGTGGTTTTAATGATTAATATGTTGTCCATTTTAAAAAGAGGAACCAAGAAAAATCAATATTTAACTCAAAGGATTGAATATGTAATGATGGATTGCCCAATATAGCGTGTACATAGTTGTTTTGCTTACTGGGGGAAAGAAAGCTATTTTAGACCAGGAGAAGGTACCCCTGAAATTATCCCAAGAGGGGCTAGGGTCTTTGCTTTGTGCACAGAGACTATTTCTGATAATAATTTGAATGGCTCCAGGGAATGCGACAAGAACCCCACTCATTCTTTCTTCTGTTTAAAATGTTGACTCAGAATGTAAAGGTCAAACAAAATCTGTGATAGCATCTTGTAAAGCCAGCACTTTAGGAACACTCACATCCAAATTCAAAGCCTTAACTATACACCAATTGTATGTCCTTACGCTCATTACAAACTGAGCACCTGTTTTTTCCTCTTGAAATAGAGGAACCTCCTTGGCACAGAGCTTGCAGGATTACATTAATCAGAACAGACAGCTCGTCAGAACACACCTTAGCTCTTTGTGTCCTTTAAATCTGTGGTCCCCAACCCCTGGGCTATTGGCATTTTCTGGTCAGTGGCCTGTTAAGAATTGGGCTGCGGCTGCTCCCCATGGCTCACATCGCTGCCTTGAACACTACCTCCTGTCAGATCAGCAGTGGCATTGGAGTCTCATCAGATCATGAACCCCACTGCAAACTGTGCCTGGGATGGATCCAGGCTCACCTCCTTCTAAGAATCTAATTCCTGATGATCTGAAGTGGAGCTGAAGTGGTGATGCTCGCGCTGGGGAGAAGCAGCAAGTACAGACTATCATTAGCAGAGAGGCCTGACTGCACAGAGATAGTGATAAATCAATCAGACTCATATCAAAACTAGTCCCCACCACTGCCCCAGTCCATGGGCATACTGTCTTCCATGAAACTGGTCCTTGGTGTCCTAAGGTTGGGACTGCCGGTCTAAATGACTGCTCTATGTCTGTTTAAAGTGTGCTCGGCACAGATACCCTTCTTTCTCTTCCATAGATTGGTTTCTTGGAATTGTTTCTTAAAACCTGAGAAATTTCTAGGAATTGGCAGCAGTTAGGAGGGCAGAGAATCATTTAAAAGCTCTCCTGAGAATTCAAGGAAAGTGATCCAAAGTAGAGATATTCTTCTTTTTCCTCTTCTCAAAACTTTATTTACTATTCAAAAGACTCCGGAAGTTAAGAGAGAGAAATTAATTAGATTCAAATCCTCACTCTCCTTTCCCAAGGTCTAAATTAAAAGTTATCACGAAATACTTGTGTGCTGCACAAGCTGCCCAGAGCTGAAATTTACAACCCCCTTGATCTTAGGTTTCAGGAAATTTGATTTTGAGATCCAATTTTAGAATAACAAATAGCCCTGCACAGAGTCCCAAGTGTTCCTGATTCCCAAGGAATTGTGATTCCAGCATTTCTCTATGAAAATTTAAACATGCAATTTTTATCCCTATTTTTTGATAAATCACTTAATATGAATATACAAATTCTGTGAGGATCAACATTAAAATTTCACACAAAACCATAATAAGACAAAATTTACCATTAGCACTCCACAAAGTCTCAACACTTTTTACAAAGACAAAATCACATGTATGAAACATATATACACATAAGCATGATGTTATTTTATTTTATTTTATTTTATTTTATTTTATTGAGACAGAGTCTCACTTTATCACCCTCAGTAGAGTCCTGTGGTGTCACAGCTCACAGCAATCTCTAACTCCTGGGCTTAGGCAATTCTCTTGCCTCAGCCTCCCAAGTAGCTGGGACTACCCCACTGAGCCACAGGCACTGCCCAAGCATGATGTTACTTTAAACTGGTCAGAAATACAACAGTGTTCTTTATTTGAAGTCTTAGCAGGGCCCATGCTAGTATCCTAAGGCTGACGACCACCTGAATGACCTTTCTTCAACAGCTCCCTGCCTGGCCCTGACCCTGCTCACAAGAGCCACCCAGCCTGGCCGGGCACAGCGCAGCCTGAAGTGAGCTTTCCTATTGCTGCATCTTTTCCTTACCCTCCATTCAAGAAGGAGATCTCACTGAATGGTTTCAGCGTCATCTGTCCTTTACTTTGGAATTAAAAAATTATTCAGGCTGAACAGAACATGAACTGGTACCTCAGAAGTCAGTCAAAAACCCATATATAGAGTGCCAAAAATATGCATATACATTCTAAGAATGGAAAAAAAATCTACATTAAAATTTTAGCACTTAAGTCACGTTTGTCTCCTGTAATCACAAGAGGTGCTCAACGTGATTTGTATTCATCTCTCGTTTTCGTTATTTATTATTATAATTTTAATACAGTTTTTTTCTTTCTTAAAATGTGCACACATTTTTGGCACCCTCTGTATTTTTGTTGGAAGAACTCCTGACATTCAGCTATGTAGAAACTCCCATGTTTATCAGAAGAGCTCTCATTCAGTTTTCCCTGGACTTCTAGACCTCAGAGCAGGGGTCCTCAAACTTTTTAAACAGGGGGCCAGTTCACTGTCCCTCAGAACGCTGGAGGGCCTGACTGCGGGCCACGGGACCAGTTGGCTGCTAGGCAGGACAGGCAGCAGAGGCAAAAACACCTGGCGGGCCAGATAAATGTCCTCGGCAGGCCACATGTGGCCCGTGGGCCATAGTTTGAGGACACCTGCCTTAGAGTCTACGCAGTGGATTTTATTCTCAAGGCTGCTGCTTTCTGGTGTCACCCACTCACTTTGCAGGAGTTCTGCTGTCTCTCCTTCCGTTATGAAGGAAGAATCCATCATGTCTTAAAGAGTCCTGGAACCCCCTACTAGGTCCAAGATAGTCTGATGATTAATAGACTGTCATTAAATACTAGACGAATTAAAGTAAATTCCTGCTATTTGAAGATGTTGCTAAATGTCTCTCTCTGGTTGATTAACTAAGAGACTTAGTTCAACCAAATACCTTCTTAAAAATTTTTTTATCATGGAAGATATAGAGAGAAGAAGCATAATGAATCCCCTCCCCTTATCAGTCTTGACAATCACCAACTCATGAACAAACCTGCTTCATATAAATAGAGTTTTAAAGTTTAATAATTAGGCCAGGCATGATGGCTCATGTCTGAAATACCAGAATGTTGGGATACCAAGGTGGAAGGATTGTTGATGCCAGGGGTCCTGTGAGACCCTATCTTTACAAAAAATAACAAAAATTAGATGGATGTAGTGCCACATGCTTGTAGTCCCAGCTACTCAGGAGTTTGAAGCAAGAGAATCACCTGAGCCCACGAGTGTGAGGTTTTCAGTGAGCTATGATGGTGCCACTGCAGTCAAACCTGAGTGACAGAGTGAGATCCTGCCTGAAAAAGAAAAAAAGAAAAGATTAATTTTTGAGTAGTTTCAGGTTCACAGAAAAATTAAGTGGAAGTCCAGAGTTCCCAAATTTTTCCTCCCCCTCCCCCTGGTTTCTCCCATCATTGATGTCTTGCCTTAGTATATATATTTGTTACAAATGATAGTTAATAAATCATCATTGTAACTAAAGCCCACAGTTCGCATTAGGGTTCCCTGTTTATGTTGTACATTCTATGGATTTTTAATAAATATACATATAGTGATATGTATGCACCATTACCATGTCATACAGAATAGTTTTACCAAATAGTTTTTAAGATTAAGAAAATAAGTATAACTAACTCCTTAGGGCAAATTATATTCACACTATTAAAGATGTCCCTATTTAAATTCAGCTCACATTGTATGCCTAACCTGATAATTTCAAATACCTTAGACCATTTTATTTACATAGTTATTCCTTTTGGTAGGCCTTTCCCCCCCCCTCATTTTCTAAGCTCAGAAAGGTTAAATAACTTTTCCAAAGGTCAAATAGCTAGTCAGGGGCAGAGCAGGGATTCCAATCTAGATTAAGTGGGAATAATTCTTGCTGCAGAATTTGTGACTTGTTAAATGACAGAAATGCTAAAATTAGTTCTTCTACCATTTATGGAGCAATTAAGCATGTGTTTGAAAGTGGAGCCAGATGGCATATGCCTTCCCAGGAGTGGGATTTCTTATGCTGTGGTGGAGGAACAATGTTCTAGAAGTGGCACTCTCAGGGATGGAGGCTGTTTGGTGCCCCAGCCTGTCTCCCCTGGGTTTGTGAGTGAGAACGAGCAACTTCAAGGGAAGTTTTGAGCCTAGGGAGAGCCATGGTCCCTCCGGGCCTTGGAGCTGAGGTAGGGCACACCTCTGCCATGCTGGAGAGAGGTCATGTGGCTGATGCGGAAACAGGAGCATCAGGGGGAAGTGGTGCAGGGAGAGGAAGCACGAGACAGATTGGGGATGAGCACAGAAGCCAGAAGCTCACATCTCAGCTGGTAACTAAGGGAAAAATGGGAGGCATGATGGGCAGACGTTGGAGCTGGCAATCTCAGTGTGTCCTGAAGTTAGGATCCACAAAGTTAGGATCCACAACCTCCCTCCAATTGCTCAGAGCCACGCTGCCTTAGAGTCATCCTGCCAGGCCCTGGTTTCTGGGTACTGTGCATAAGGTGGGTAGACACATAGGCAACTGTCCCCTAAATTGTGGGGTTGTGGGCTAGCTTTGAGAAGGTGATTCTTAAGAGCTCAGAGCAGGGCAGTGACAGTGAAATCGCTTTGATTTAGCTTCCTCCACGCTCTCCCTCACCAGTCTGCCAAGGACAACTGCTAAAGTCGTCCCCAGAGCATGTGTCATGAAAACTTTTCAGTTCTCTGTCCGCTCCGTATGGTGAGAATGTACCTGTTTAATGTCTGCCTCTAAGCTGTTAGCTGCCTATGATCGTGGAATCCCCATGCTGTGAATCCACTCCCACTGCTCGTCCTGTGACTAACCACCCTTCACACCTCCACTGAGGGCACATATCCTCTGAACATTCTGAGACAGAATGCTCACTATCTCAAATGTGGACGGGCTTTGAAAGCTCTGAAAAATCAACTGACCTGGTGGCATTGGTTTTGGGGAAAGATTTTGGTGATAAAACCTGACATAATCCGGACACATTCAGTAGAAATCCCAACCTGGAGGGACCAGAGGCCACATACCCGCTCCACCTGCTGCACTTGTGCAAATGCAGAGTTTGCTGAGGAGACAGAGGCCTGTCAGATTGTCAAGACAGATAGCTCTGAGTGATGGAAAGTTCTTATTGTATTATAATTCTTGTGCAGCCCTCAGAGTCTGATAGAATCCTCCTAATTCTTCCTCTGCAGGACAACCCTTCAAATATCAGCCTCTAAGTTGGTTCCACTATGGCTCCATATCCTGTGCCCTAGACCCTGAATGGCAGGCAGACGGGTGAGTTCACAGCTCTTTTTTTAAAGCCATAGTGAGCACTTAACTCCATGCCAGACTCTGGTAATTGTGAAGATTCATTTAATTTAATTAATCCTCAAATCTGCTTTTCTTCCTTCCAGTGAATAAACAGTGGCTCACTGAGAATCATGATGTGCCTTAAGGTCACGCTGCTGTTCAGGGCTAGAGGTGGATGGAAGCCAGGTCCCACTGTCCAGCCCTGTTCTTCTGCCACCACACAGCCGAGAGAGTGACCCTCTTCAGGAGACAGCCCATCTGCTGAGGACCCCCATGCTGAAGCTCACTAAGGCCTATATGGCTGAAGGCTTAGGAATCATTTAAAGACTTTTCTTTTTAACATTTCCAAAAGGTCAATTATTGTTTTTGTTAGTCTCAAGCCCAGGGTTAGTGACAGGATGATGTCTCAATTGTGGTTAAGTGACCCCAGCTGCAGTGACAGAAAACCCTGAAATCTCAGGGGCTTAACACAAAGTGTCTCACCTGAAGCCCAGGGCAGGTGCCCTTCATTATCATGTAGCCTTTCAGGGCCTTATGGATTGAAAAGTTTCATATGTCAAGCTCCTAAGCCCCAGTTCTTTAGATGTGGCCTTACTCAGAAATAGGACTGTATGGATAGAATGAATTAAGCTTGGGTCATACTGCAGCAGGTGGGTCCTCAGCCAGCAGGACTGGCTTCTGAGTAAAGCTGGACACAGGAGAGGGTGGCCACCCACACAGTGAGGTCTGCACAGATCCTTCCCCCACCCCCTCTCCTCAGAAGGAACCGGCTCAGCCAGCACTGATCTCAGACTTCCAGCTTCTTCAATAGTGAAGTACTAGGTTTCAGGTTGGCAGCCACTGGCTTGTGGCACCTTGGCACAGCAGCCCCAGAAAAGGAACATGTGGCCCTCAAGGGTCCTCTTCCATCTGCAGCTTTGGACACTCCTCTTGGGTGTCCAACCTGTGGCCCTCAGGACACATGCAGATTATCTGAGTGTTTATGTGTGGAGTCAGATATTGCAAAAGACATGCATGGACATTTTTCTCATCAGCTTTCTTTGGTGTTTGCTGAATTTAATATGTGGCCCAAGACAATTCTTCTTCCAATGCATAGCAGAAAAGAAAAAAGGTTAGATACCCCTGGAACCTCAGAGTTTGACCAGGGGACGAGGAGGAGTGTTTATGGGGCAGGTATGAGGGACACACATGTCTTCTGTCTGTATTTCAGTGGCAAGCAGCTATCACATGGCCTTCCTAGACACAAGAGGGGCTGGCAAGAGCAGCTAGCCATGTGCCCATGACCTGAAGAACATGGAAATCAATAAACTTGGCAGTTCTTGCCAGTGATTATAGAAAGATTCTGGAGGACAGAGGCCAGTGTTGGAGGCTGTGACAGAAGTCACTCACCCATCACTGTCATCCATTCTCTGAGGATGTGCTGAGGGCTACTTTTTGCCTGCCCCAAGCATGGCACAGGGATGTAGGGTATAGCAGGAATTAAAATCAGTTTTCCTACCTTCAAGGAACTTATACTGTGATAACTTAGGAAAATACAGTTTCCCTCAGGAGCTTTGTAGATGCCATCCCAGTGTAGGTGGGAGGGGGCTTCTTGGAGTGGAGGTGCTGATGTAGACAAGGAGGGAACTAGGGTCTGCACTCCTCCCCACCATCCCCAACCCAGTCAGCTCTGAAAATCAACTGACCTGCTGGCATTGTTTTGGGGGAAAGTTTTTGGTAATAAAACCTGACATAATCCTGACACATTTGGTAGAAATCCCGATCTGAAGGGACCGGAGGCTACATACCTGCTCCACCTGCTGCACTTGGTGCAAATGCAGAGCTTGCGGAGGAGACGGAGGCCTGTTGGATTGTCAAGATAAATCAAGGAATGGGGTTGCTAAGGGGCCAGACAGTCACCAGAGAACTGAAGCAAGGCTGAATGTTTTTGAGAACTAAGAATACCTCAGATCTTCTACAGAAGACGTCCCAGTCACCCACATTTATGGACACCTTTTACATTCATTCTTTCATGGTTCTTCTCATAATTGAATCATTTCCATATCTCTGACATCAAGGAGGAATCACTGATTTTTTCCCCAATCCCTGGAGCCGTAGAAAGAGCTGGTGGGTGATGCTGGGAATAGTACTCAGAGTAACACCATCAGGCTGGAGCTGTGAGCCACCTACACTCAAAGAGAACAGACTCAGGGCTGGGAATTTGGAGACAAAGGTAATCACTTGGGCCATTGTGATATAACATGATCTTCTCTTCTATACTAACTATGGTACCAGGGAAATAAACAGCAGCGCTGGGACTTTTAGGGGTGTTTTACTAGCTCACCTTTCCGTAGGTGACCCCTTTCTATAGGTGACCCCTTTCCATAGGTGAACCCTTTGCATAGGTGACCCCTTTCCATAGGTGACCCCTTTCCATTGATGACCCATTATGGTACCATAAAAGGAAGTGCTATCTCCAGTCGCTTGATATGAGACTCACACATGGATGAGCAGCAAGCAGGTCAGAGCCTCCTTGTTCTTCAAACCAAAACATCCAGGCAGGGACTGACCTAACGCAGGGCCGTCCTGCAGACTCTCTGAGGTGGTGGAAATGTCCTGTGATCTGTGCACACAATATGACAGTCAGGAGCCCCCTGTGGCTCTGAAATGCCCCCCATTTAATGAGGATAGTGTGATGGAGGAACTTGAATTTTTAATCTGATTTAACTTTAATTCATGTAAGTTTAAAATTAGATGGCTATGTGTGGCTAGTGGCTATCATTGGAAAGCTTGGGTATAAAGCGTTACCTCCTCTTATGCAAAAGTCACATCATGATTGAAACCCAGGGCTAGGAATCCCCATTCCTAACACACACCAACCGAGGAGGGCTCGTGACGGCACGTTGGGCTCTAGTTCCTTTCCTATACGCTCTATCACCCCTGGCAGACTTCTAACCTGGAGCCTGTTAGGGACCTGAGGAAAGAGTCTCTTTGCTTAAAATTCTCTGCTCTCAATTATCTGCCTCTGTACATTTAGTCTTTTTTCCCCAGGCAGAAAGAGAGAAACTATGATGCAATACAAGTGCATTTAGTGACCTTGTGTTTGACATTCCTTTGGCTAAACTGTGGTCACTTCCCTTCTCTTGCTGGGATTAGCTTTTCTCCAGCTTTAGCCTTCTCCTGGAGGGTGACCAGCAAGGGCATCCAGCAGGGGTGAGGGGCAGAGATGTGTGCCCCCAGTCCAGAGCCTTCTCCTGGAGGGTGAC
>NW_003852520.1:2603879-2627580 GCF_000181295.1 Otolemur garnettii
AGTCCAGAGCCTTCTCCTGGAGGGTGACCAGCAAGGGCATCCAGCAGGGGTGAGGGGCAGAGATGTGTGCCCCCAGTCCAGAGCCTTCTCCTGGATGGTGACCAGCAAGGGTGTTCTCCTGAGAGGCAGAGACGTGTTCCTGCAGTCTTCATGTGACAGAGTGTCTGCTACTCTGTAGGGACGCCATAAATGTATGTTGGATCACATACTTTATCAGTGCCATGAAGTGTTTATGCTTCCCCGGGAAACAAAAAATTCTCCAGCTCTTCAGATGCTTCGTAAACTCTTCCCAATGCAATGTCATTTAAGCAAGAGAGTAGGTCCAAGGTTATGAAGCATAGCCTAAAAGACACACTGACTAGAGTACAGGGACATTTGAGAACAGGTAAGGAGCTCAGGAAATTTCACCCCAAAATACCACCTCTTGATATTTTGAATGAAAGCCCCTTCAAGATAAGGCATTAGAAGGGGCTTTCCTCAATCTGCATAAACTGCACTGATGGATCAAAAGATCAAGAAGAATAATGAGTTCTCCTTCCTTTCCCTGTTACCTCAATATATTGCAGGGAAGAGCATGAGGAACTGCAACCAGACACGCCCCAAACTATTTACTCTGTGAACTCAGGATTTTGAGGTTGCTGTGAGCTAATGATGCCGTGGCACTCTACACAGGGTGACAGAGTGAGACTCAGTCTCAAAATAAATAAATACATACATAGTTACAGACATACAGACATAAAAGAAAATGTAATAATACCCTTTCTCAGGTTAATTTAGTAGTCAGTCTGCTTCCCTTTCAATCCGTCCTCCCTAGCAACCACTGATTACTGCTCATGTCCCCTCCTCCAAAAACACAGACCCATAGACCTCTGGGCTTCTTTGGGACATTGGGAAGCTGCCCTGTGACTCCCCAGGCACATGGTAAGTAAATCTTTCTATTAATCTGCCTTAATTCTGAGTTGATCTTTCAGCAAAAGGGCAAGTTTCCCTCACCCTTACAACAAAGGTGTGTTGTGAATTCTCCACAGGTATAAAAGGATGATGTGAGGTCTCCCACCCTGTAGATATTTAAGGGCAGTGTCAATGTCAATTTCTCTCAAATGTTTTACACTTTAACTTAGAAGGAAAAGGATGAAAGTGGGGAATCTGAGAGTCTTCTCTAGTCCTGAGTTCTTGAGTGTGAAAAACAAATAGATTTAGCCTGATAAATCGCCCTAAAGCTTTCCCATCAGAAGAAAAGACCAAACTCTAAAGACTTTCTCAAACAGATATTCAATGGTGAGACCACAGTGGATTTTTTGATTTGAAAATTGTTGCCTTGAAACAATTCTGGTTTCTTATATAAAGTCCACATTTCTGGAGTAAGTAACAAAGTAAAAACAATCATACAACTGTAAATTGCCTTCCCCAAATATCTGTGTCGGCAAGGTAACTATATTTCAAACTACCTAGAAGAATTCAAATGTTCTTACCACAAAGAAACAGTAAATGTTTCAAGTTATGAGTGTGCTATAATTACTCTGATTTGACCATGATACAATGTACACTGGCATTGAAACATTACACAGTATCCCACAATATGTACAATTATTATATGTCAATTAAAAATCAAACTTTAGAAAAGGAAATATTTGTGCCAAATAGTAAATATAGTAGCAATGGCAGAAAAACAAGAGATTCTGTTTTTCTTCATTTTGTGAAGGGGATGTTAGAACCTAGTCTTTTCTTCATTGTGTGAGTCCTGAATGTGGCAGATTCTTGTCCCCCAGCTAGCTCAGATGTGATGGTAACTATCTGTACAGGTGCTACTGTGATACTTCTGCTAATACCCTGTGGATGTGGATTTCTCCCGCTGGGGTCAAAGTTCCAGTTTCTTAATTTCCCTTTGTTAACCACCACCAAATTTGTGTTTTCAAAATGGGAGAAGCCAGGAGAGGCCAAGGGCTCCCCTGAGACTTTGTCATTTGAAGCTCGAGTTTGCAGTCATCTCACCATGATTTATTGTAGGGTCTCTTAAGGGGATGTTGGAACCTCAAATCTTTTTCTTTAGTTAGGTCCTTCTAGGCAAGTCTGGTATCATCTGCTTCTATTTCTATGTAAGATGCACACAGTCATCCCCATACACAGACAAGATGCGGGCCTTGTGCAAAGTCAGAGAATTTCAACAATAGGTAGATGGTGTCATGCCGTGGAAATGCCAAGGTTTATTATCTCAGACAGTGGAAGGAGAAAGTTAGGTCTTGGCGGTTCACAATCTAACACTGTCGGTAGTCTCAGGTGGTCAGAACCGGGTGGGACCCCTGTGTCCCTCCTCCACAGCTTTCCTACCACCGAGTTTCAGAGCAGATTCTGACATGTACATCAAATGTGGTCCTACAGACAGTCTTGCAAAGTGGTTGGAATCACAGTTGCCTTTCTGGGTGTTCTGGCAAGCACCTGGTGCTGGGGCAGCTCCCCTGGGCAGATGCATCACATGTGGCAGGATCAGCCAGCAAAATCCTCCATTGCAACAGGGGTCACGAACCAACTAGAGTGCCATGTTAAAGGCGTTTGGATACAGGGCTGCTCAGATCCTCATAGCTCATCCATACGAGGGACGAGTTTTCTGTACAGATCTTTCCATGCCACTATCTATTATGGACACAATCTAATTCACCAAAATAGCAATTTCTAGTATCCTTATGTTGCACAATAAACCTCTGAGGAAATATTTGGATGGCAATATTTGAAGTATTGCTACTGGAGTATAGACTCCTGACTGGGACCCTTCTCGGTTTAGCTAACCACCCTTGGAGTGCAGATTTCTGATCTTACTCCGCTGCCTCTAGGGAGCATATCTATATCCACAGTGTGGATAGAAGCATTTCAGAGAAATTACAGGCAATGTAAGAAAATGGTGGGGGGCTAAAGACTGGGGCTAAGCCCTCAACAACCTTCAAAGGTCTGGGTTCCAGGTATAAGAAAAGGAATTCTATTATCTACCTAAGTGTCCCTTCAGGGCTCTCCTCACCATTGTCCCCTTATGTCCTTTCCCCAGACCACTCATGTCAAGCACTGTGTGTGAAAGTAAGAGTGAAACCTTCAGACCCTGCCTGCCATGGTCTCTGTTCTCCACGTCTTCATTTCCGCATCTGAAAACAAGGGCAACGATAGGCTTATGCTTGTAGGTTGTCCTGAGGACGTGAAGTAACTCATAAAAGCCTTGGCACCTTGCCTTATACCTAGAAAGGATCCAAGGATCAAGAAAAATAAATGAATGCAAACAAGTTTAGGTAGAAGTATGTAGGCTAAAGCCACACTTACTGGTCTCAAGGAGCTCACAGCTCACGGGGAAAGACAGACAAGGAGACACAGTAACAACACAGTTGACCAGTTCTCTGCAAAATGCATAGTAAGTAAACTACCATCATCAACAAACATGTATACTGATACGCTCAGGGGGACGAGGGATTTCTATTATGTAAGAGGAGGATTAAGATGGGTACCCTATCATTAATGCTGATATACAGAGGAAATTCTAGTGTAGAGAAATACTTTAAAACAATTGCTATATTGGCAAATGATGTTTTATTTTAAATGTTCTATGTTAAAAATCCTTCTCTTTGGATCCTGAAAACATTTCTCAAGACCTTTTCCAGTTAGAAATGAGACTTCTGTAAATAGTCCAACAATTAACTATACACAATTGGCTTTTCTGTGTGAAAATACAGTTGTTGAGCCCAAATTCATAACTGCAGAACACTTATCCAGCCCCAAGACAAGAGTGAGTCATATTAAGAAAACATACGGATTACAGAAAGAACACGGAGTTTCATCTTTTTTGTATCTCTACTTATTCCTTATTTTAATAGGTTATCTACCTTCTAACAGCACAACTCACTGTTGCCATCTGCTTTGCCAACCACAGATATGAATGAAGATTTCAAAGTGTGAATATGAGCTAATCCACAAGAAAAGACAAAATGGCCAATTTAACAAACCTTAGACAAGAGCTAGAGTTTCTTTCTGAGTAGAAATGGCAGACTGAGGATCATCGACCTGCCAGTCAGCACATGCAGTGTTTTCGACAGTAAAATGCACAGTAGTTTTGATAACTAAAAAATATTTTTGGGCAGCGCCTGTGGCTCAAAGGAGTAGGGACCTGGCCCCATATGCCAGAGGTGGCAGGTTCAATTCCAGCCCCAGCCAAAAACTGCAAAAAAAAAAAAAAATTTTGTCATGGCAAAAAGTTGTGGATTGCTCCAACTATTCAGGGTGGGAACATAGTAATGCTGCATAATATAATATAATATAATATAGTAGTACTATATAATCCACTACATGCATTCTTTTTTCTAGGTGTAGAAAAACAAAAGTAGTAAAAAAAAGTCTACCAAGTAGTCACCATTTTATTTTCCTAAAAATTTATTTAAACAGAATTAGGAGTTTTTGTTTTGTTTTATGCGATACATGACAGGTTGAGAACCTGCTGAAAAAGGCTGAGTTGTGGAATGAGCCTGACAGACGTCTTACAGGTCTCAGGGACTCCAGCCCCGAGGCCAGCCTTTTAAATTTTTTGCAACTCTCTTGTGTTTCCTGCCACATGTGCTGTTTCCAGGAACAGAGGCAGAGGGAGCTGAGGAGATTACGTTTCTACATCCAGACTTGGGAAAGGAGGGAGACTAAGGGTCATTAAGTGGCAACAACCCTCCAAAAGATAAGGGAGCCAGAGAGCGACCTTGAGTGAAGGCTGCCCAGTGGCCTCTGTCCTGCACTGCCTGCCAGCAATGCCCCATCTAAGGAATATGTGTTTTATTATTCTCATCTCACAGATGAAAAAATCAAGACTTAACACCCAAGGTCATATACCAACACAACTGGGATTTGAATTTGAACCTGCCTGATTGCAAAACCCTAGCTTTTTTCTCCATAGCATATATAACAATGTACCATTTTGTTTCTGCTGCATCTCAAGAGACTATTTTTCCCATCAGCACAAAGCCATTTCACTTTATAATGCAGATTGTGACTGTGCCATTCTGTAGAAATAGGTTTTCCTGCTTTACAAGACAGTATGCCAACTTGAATTTCAGCCTGACAGTGCGATCTATTACCATAAATCAAATGTTGCTTGAAATTCTAAAAGTGGGAAGTGGCCAGAGAAACTAGATTCATGACTTTCCCCAGAGATACGTACACTTTCGTGACTGTCATTGAACACAGAAATGCTGGGTTTGAGTTTGGCTGTGACATCCCCGATTTAAGACAGGATTTCCATTCTACCCCATATCAAATTATGCATATCATGACTGTAATTTAGAGACTGTCATTGGTCACTAGAAAAAACTTCAAATGTCGCCTTACTGCATGCGATGCATTATGGGCAGGATAAATGCTGAGTCACGCTTCTTGCCCTGGAACCCTGCGGCCTTCTCCATACTCTAGGCTGCTAAGCTGTTGCTCCTGGGCCTGCCCCCTGGCCGTGAGATGCAAGGCCTTCCTTTCATCCTTGCCTTCTGAGGTTCCCCACTCAAGCATTCTCTGCAGAGCCACTGCTGCCTTCACTTCTTCCCCCATCAGGTCCTTCGAATACAATCTTTGGCAATGGCATCTTCCTTTCCTTGCCTTTGGTGGGAGATCACAACTGATGTCTGAGCATCTGACTTTCTGGTGGTTTGTGATCAGGAGGATAATGCTTATGAATTCTCATTTAATTGTTCTTTAGCTGCAAGACTATCAACATACAAAAGAGCATGGTGACAAAACAAACAAACAAACAGAAAAGCTAAGTAATGAAAGAAAGAGCAATTCCCTTCCACCTATTCCTAGGGAGATGAGACAGGACAGTGGGAAGAACTCCAGACTTCAGCGGCTCAGTAAAACCTCATCTCACCCGCAGAGAGCTGAGTCTTTTGTCACTAACCACTCTGTGACACTGAGCAAATCAGTTAATCTTTATGACTCAATTTTTTTCATCGACATAAAAATGATAGTAATGCCTCCTCTGCCTTCTTTAATTTGTTATAAGATTAAAATGAGACAGTGTGTATGAGGCCATGTTGTTAAATGCAGGGCACTGTACAGAGCTCCACGCTGCCGTGACGTCCCTGACTCCAACCTCCAACCATCTTTTATTGTCTCTTACTCATTTCGTGCCCAATCAGATACTGGTGTAATTAGGGTGACTGGCTCATCTTAGTTTGCCAGGAACTTCCCTTATTTTAACAATAAAAGCCTTGTATCCAGGAACCCCTCAGTCTAGGAGAAGCCAGGATATGTGGCTGCCTTAGCAATAGTGAAGTTACTTGATGAGAAAAAGCCGACTGGTGGTAATGTCTCCTTCTGCCATCCCCTGCACAGGAAAGAAGCCAGTGGGTATCTCCACAAACCTGAGCTGTGCTCACATAATCTGTCCCAAGCAAAGAGTATTTTTCTGAGACAGGTTCAGCTGAGTGGCCATTGACAGGAAGGGGAAGGAGAAGTCTTTGAAGCTGGTGTTTAGCGACAGACTAATAAGGATCTTCCGGGCACCCTCCCGCCTCCCTCTGTTCCAGCAGCAGCTCCTGGTGCTCTTCTTTGGGAAGAGATGGGCTAGACCTTTGCTCTCTCCCAGGCCCTCCTTCCTCACATCCAGTAGCCTGTCTAGCATTTCATGCACTTTGACAGTCATGTGAAATTTTCGCTCCTGCTGAGATGATGTAAGATGGTCACCTTAAAAAATCAAACCAACAAAAACAGCTGATGAAGCAATGATCTCCCTGAACTGCAGGCCTTGTGCGAGTCAACTCAGCTTCTCAGTTCCAACCCACACACTCCCCCTGCCATGTCTGGAGAAAGAAGAGAGGTTCCCCCCTCCTGGCTGCCCTGGCCTCCCCTGCTGCCCTGGCCTCCCCACGCTGCAGGCACAGCCTAATCAAAGGCCTGCTGTTTTCCTTTGGCTCCAGAACTCACTGGCCATGAGTGTATCTGTAGCATGATCATGGACACTTAGAAATTAAAAGACAGATTGAGTTCCATTAATTTGGATCTAGCACAGCAATTTACGAGGGGGGAAAAACATAAAATGATACCAAAATAGTAGCAGGAAAATAAATACCTCTCTTTGACTCTCATGGAAGAAATGAAACATTGGGTGATCAGAGGAGATTTTGGTAGCTCTGAAGCTATTAATGACTGTCAAATAACACAGGGACTGGCCAAACGAGCTGGGCTGTTTTCCTGTGAGTCACCCGGATTACTGCAGGTCTGTTATGGGTTCCCCACACCTGTGGGAAACAGGCTTTTAAATGGAGTGTTGCCACCACCACCAGTGCCTGACTCTTTGGTCTTTACCAGAGCTGGATACAAGAGTCATAGGACCTACCTTTATGCTTATGCTTTTTAATTTTTTGTCTCTTTATAAATGTGATGATGTGTTTTGTAATACATTTTTGAAATGCTGATAATCTTGACAATAAAGTAGGTTTTATGAGGGATTGGGAAGAAGCATAGGAATAGTCTGGTGTGTCTGAAAGGAATTAAATTGTGAATATGTTCAGTGGCTCCCAATTCCTTTTTTTAGGGAGGGATCAATGATGTGCTCACAGATGTTTAAGAGCAGGCATCTGGGGGAAAAACAAAAGCAAAAACAAAACCTAATTTCTATTTTGGCCAATTTCCATGGTGGAAATTCTCCCATCAATTTAGATGGCTCCAGTACACCACTTGCAAGATCCTAGTTTTACTTGCTAAAGGCAATCTTACCTAATGGATGTTATAAAAATACGTCTATTAAGAATTAAAATTCATCACAATAATTTTTTAGAATACTGTATCAAAATGTCCTTTCCCTTTCCTAACTCTCCGTTGGTAAGCTGGTGTCCTGTCACACTGTCAGTTTCCTGCAAGCTCCTTTTCCTTTGAAGTCTGTTTTTCTTTCTAGCTCTTTTCCTTTTCTCTATGTTGAGAACTAATTTGTAGCCAGATGTTTTTCCATTTTTATCTTTTACCTGTGCTCTTTTTCTCTTTAATTATTTAAAAATGATCATCCTTCTCCCTTTAGTATTTAAAATCTCACTCACTCACTGTGACTTTGAGGATCATATTCACTCATGGCTTTGACCCACCCTGTCTCCAGCCAGAGGCCTTCCGGGCTCCCTCACGTAACTCCCCCTCAGACCACTGCAGAGTTCCCGCAGCTATTGGAATGCACTGTGCTGCTTCGGGCCTTCTTCATGTGGGGTTTGCTCTGAGAATTTCTCCTCACTAACCTCTTAATTTTAGGCTTATACTGGGCATCTAATCTCTGTGGCTATGGCATACTTTGTTATCCACATCTCAGCAGTGACAGTAATTATTGACTTACCGAGCACTCCCTCCCCTTAGGCAGTGACTTGTGTGACTTGGGACAGTTATTGTACTTACTTAAGTTCTTAGTACCTAACAAAATGCCTGGTTTATACAAGGTGCTCAATAAATCCTTGTTAAATAGATGAACAAATAAATGAGTGAGAATTGAGGTGATCTCATTTTTGATCCCCATTTTAATTCTAAAATGTTGAAGTCCTTTAATCACTCATTGGCAACAATATCCATCAGTACACTTACAAAGGAAATTGGTTTAATCAAACATCATACAGCCATAAAGTAGAATGAAAATATTGATGTAGACTTCCAAAAATGAAAAATACAGATACATGATTAAAAAAACATGAACAGTATTATCTACTGTAGATAATCTACTGTAAATAAGTAGAAAGAAAGTAGAAGGAAAAACCACTCATAGAAGTCTCTGAAAGCAAGAAGCATCTGCAAGTGGACTTTCTGTTTTGTATGTTTCAGTTTTATTTTTGTGTTGCCACATACATTTACCATTTTTACATTAGAAAACATTTATATGAGAAAAAATATTAGCAGAGATTGAGTAGTGATAGGATTCTGAGCCTTTTACTCTTTCTTCTTTATACTTCTTTGTAATTATCAAACTTAAGTGATTTTTAAACCTGAAGCTAAAGGTGGCAATATTCTCCACACTGGCAGAGTTTTCAGCATTGCATATGAACACACCTCTAATAAGTGGGCTGTCTTTCTAATTTACAGCTTGAGAGAAATCTATTTCTTGGAGATGGTTGCCAGGGCCCGCCTTCTCCTCCCTCATTCTCCACCAGGCTCACTGGGAAGCCCCAGGGCAGGAAAGATCCAGACAGGAAGGCAAGAAGTCACATTAGGAAAAGTGGCTGTGAACATCCTGCCCCACTAAACACAGGACATGCCTCTGGTTCTGACAATGCACCTTATAGAGAAGTTTTTTAAACCTCACAGGAAAGCCTTGGGGCACAATCAATAGTAAATTATGCTCACTCCCTACTTTGGGGCAGGCGCATAGCAAGGCCCCATCCTTGTCTTAAAAGGGACAGACAAGCTCCCTCTTCAGCATCACACACTATTCTCTTAACATATGAAAGAAGAAAAAAAAAACAGGCTGTGAAATAACACAGAAAGCTATTTTTAATTAATTTACCAACATTAAAAATTGTCAAAGGTGACATCCAAGGTGTGTACAACTGAGAGGTCCTGCAGGAAGAAGGAGACCGCATACGGGTCACAGATGTGAACACGAGACCCCGTAGGAGTGGTGCTGTGACACAAAGCAATAGCACTTTGGGGCTGAGGGCTTACTGGCCCCTTATCCCATTTTCCCAAACAGAGCACTGGAGTCATCAAGGACAACTATAGAGGGAGGCACAGGGACACCAGAGACAGGAGCGACAGCAAAATGTAAGGGATCGGAGGCAGAATAAGACTCCTCCACCCTGGTGCTGAGCCTCAGGGCTGGGTGGCACAGCACTCACCCCCTCCCCTCCCAGCCATGGCTGCAGAGACCCCAAGGCTGGACACGGTGGAGAGGGCGGGAGATGTGGGTGAAGACTCTAGGGATGAACTAAAGGGTTGTGAGCCACTCCGATGTCGGGTATGCAGCCTGGATTTAGATGTGCAAGAAATATTTTGAGTTTTCTGGGACCTTTATGGTCTGAATATAGATGCTGAAGAGAAAATCCTTATGAAGTCCATAAAGATTGGAAATTTGGGAATCCAAACTCTCTCCACTGTCAGCTGTTGGTTTCTACTTTGTGAGCACCTGTGAAATAATGCAGAAAGCTATTTTTAATTAATTTACCAACATTAAAAATTGTCAAAGGCGACATCCATGGTGTGTAGAAGCACCAAGATAGGGTATTGAAGAGAGAGAGCAAGAAGCTGGCTTCCTAAGCCTGACCTTGGCTTAAGAGAAAGGCGGTTAATTGAACTTGTTACTGTCTGGAACATCCCAGGACCCTTGGCAGACACAATGCAGAAGGATAAGCTCTGTCTGGATTAAAACTGCAGGATTCCAATAGGGCCCTTGCAGTTACCTGAGGTTCTCTGTTAAATAAACTCTAATTTAAAGCTTTCTACTATTCCAAGTGTCAGTCAGAGCTTTGCTATAAATCTCCTACCCAACCGTGTTGAAAGCCACTCTGCAATTTCCTTCATAACCAATCTCAGCTTTATAAATTGGCATTTAGTCATGGTTGTGTGAATGTGGTATACATTATCTCGCCTCTCTGGGTTTTTATTTCTTCATATGAGTCTGTCTATCAATCAGGATGCTTTTGGCCACAAGGACAGGAAACCCAGTTCCACATGGCTGGAATAATTAGGACAAGTGTTAGTTTACATAAAAGGAAGTCTGAGTTAGGACAGGCTTCAGAATCGGCTCCTGACTCTCCATCTGACCTGCAGGGCCATCTCAGGCAGGCCTCTCGAGGGCTCTGGGAGGAGGTGGTCTATTTGGAGCCACCTCCTCTTTCACTCACAGGTAGAGGCCACTTCATCAGGTGTGAGATAGCAACTGCCTTATTGTGCCTTTCCTGAGTATGTAAAAGAGCTTTTCCAGAAGCCTCAGGCAAATCTTATGTCCTATTGACCAGAATTGGGTCACATAGACCCAGTTCCTAACTAATTCTTGGGAAAAGGGATGATATAGAATTTAGATCAATTAGATCCACTCCTGCAACTCAACTTCTCCTGAGGTTCATGAGGGAGGGGTAGGTACCCGAACACATTTGGGATTCTGTGAGAAAGAAAGAAGTGGCACTCTGTTCACTTTTGACACGCAGCACTCACACACTTCCTTCCAGATCAAAGACACCTGTCCTCTCAGATACCAGTAACTGAGTTGGTGACATTCCTGTGAACTGTGTAGTGAGAATGTCTGTGATTAGTTGTGTTTAAGGCTTACTGTCCTCACAAGTGGTGACATTCCTGGGAACTGTGTGCTGAGAATGTCTGTAACTAGTTGTGTTTAAAGTTTACGGTCCTCACAAGCATAGAAGAGCAGCACGTTTATTTTTTGTATTCATATCCACTATGACAGTGCCAAGTACATAAATTAGGGAACATTAATTCTTACAGACTCATTTTAAAGTCTTTAAAAAAGAAAAAGCCTCTGAATTTAGGAAACCAAAGCAGTTATCTGGATGGTAGTAATTGACTTTAAGCTATTAGCATGCATCTGCCAAAATATACTGACTGGGAGGTGGTGACATCACTTCAAAGCTTTGTTTCTCCATCTAAGTGTGGGGACAATAATGCCTGCCTTATTATGGATAATGTATGTGAAAAAGAACCACAGAAAACTAAAGAAGTGTAAGATGTTAGCACAACCAACGCCTCACCTTAGAAACAAAGGGTTTATGTGAACAAAGTACTGACATTCAGCCTTTGACAGGCTTTAAGGTTCATCAGATTGATAAAGAAAGGAGCCTGGAAGACACACCCAGCCGGGCAGAGCATCTATGAACGTGTTAATGTGGACTTGCTTTCTGTATTCCCCCTCCCTCACTGTAAGTAGGGCTTTTGTGCCTCAGTTATTTTTGCTGAGAAGGAAACAGATACCCCCAAACTCAGAGTTCCCCTTGTTATTTGTAGGTCCACACACTCACTGATAAGAGAATGACAGGTGTCTTGGTGAAGGCTGAGAGACAGTGAATGTTTTTGAGAACCAGCAGACAGGGAGACACAGAAAGAGGGGAGAGATCTGTGGGTCCCATGAGCACCTGACAATGAGAAGCCCACCTTGGCTGTGTCCTAACAAAGCAACAGACCTCTAAACACATGGTGAGCCCCAAGAGGGCAAGATTCTAGCAGAGAAGTAGAATCAGCTGACATTCTATGGGCTGAGAAAGGCCTGAGGAAAGCCTAGAACAACTGATTGTCTCTTCTTGTCTGGGATAGTCCCTGGAAAGCAGGACTTTTGAAGCTAAGACCAGGAAGGTTCTGGGCAAACGAGGATGACTTTGCACCCTGGGAGGACATAACTGGCATTCATGATGGAGGAGGTTGGAAGACCATCCCCTGGTCTGTGGGCCTCTTGTAGATTCTTCACCTGGCAGTTACCCTGAAGGGAGAGGGCATTTGGGAACCCATATTCAACTATAAGTTGTTTTAAAGGAAATAAAACTAGTGCTTTTGCATAGAATAGGTTGGGCCCCAAGAATCATACCTAAAGAGATTCACAATCACTTATCCAAAATTTGGGGGGACATTTTAGGATTCAGAAAATTTCATATTTTAAAGATATTACACTATATGTTATTTATATTACATGGCAAATCCAGTGTGGTACCTTGTAACCAGACACACTGATATTTTGTAGAAATATTTGTTAATATTTACATCAAATAAGTTAAAGATTATAAATATCCTTGCGACGGTAAAGGCTGGGTCATGCTGCCAAATCAGCAGAGGCTGGTTTAGGTTTTGCCACCAAATTTGTCCTTACAGTTTTCAGAAATTGTGACTTGGAATTGTAGATATTGAATTGACTCTGCATTTGTAAATACAGTAGAACCTCTTTAAGTTGACCACCAAAGGGACTATAACAAACTGGTCAGTGTATGAAGTGGTCAGCATAAGGACCTAGGCCTGCTGTACCGATACAGACATGTGGTGTATGTCCAGTCTATGAAAATCAGGTCAACCTAAGGAGGTGGTCAAAGTGGGGAGGTGGTCAGCTGTGGAGGTTCTCCTATATTTATAAGAACAAGTCCTCAATGTATTATTAATATGATATATTATAGCAAAGATAAAATCTATTCCATGTTTTCCAATATTGACTGACAATTCCAAAAAATTAATGAACATATAATACTACCTAATGTACTCACAGAATTTATCAGACCCTAATGCTGGAATTGATAATGCATTTAACATTCATTTACATATTTATTATAGATTTGTATTCAGACAACCAAAGCACAATTATCAGAATTTAAAATAGCTTTCTGTAAAAGTCAATTGTAATGCTAAATGTATTTGAACTGATAATGAAGATTTAAGACTTTTTTTCTTGAATGGAATCCTGGACTACAGGTCTTTATCCAAGGTGATAAACACAGGGCTTTGGAAGGAAAGCTTTGTTTAATATCTGTGCAGAAGCAAAATCGAGAAAAAACTGCAATCCAGAGGCCTAAGAGACACACACTTAATAAGGATGACACTGCCACCGACGACATGCTTGTCTGTGAGGCGAGAGGGCGTGGTAATTGTAAGCACACCCAGTCTTGTCCAGTTCAGTCCTTCCGGTCCTGACTCAGACTCCACACAGCGTCGGGTCTCCAGGGCTTGAAAGGCTGCACCGACCAGCTCACAGCCTGACGAAGGTTGTGAAATGAAGCTTTGAAATGTTGGTGGCTTCATTATTATTCTTTACCAGAAAGTTGCCCAGATCTCATGTAGTCAGAGCTTGGAAGGTGAGAGTTAGCATCTTGAATCAAATTCAGTTGTGTATCAGTAACGAGTGAAGGCAGCAAAGGGTTCTTTGTCGCTGTTCTAGGCCTGCCTTCTCTCTCATAGGGAAATCTGTGGACGTTTCCTCTCTGATGACACCAGGTACAGCACGGCCGAGACTGGCCTGTGTCCTTGTTTGCACCCATCTTATTTTGCCACATTACGTGCAATTTCTCTCTCTAATCACATAGACGGCTTGTAGAACAGGGTGCATTTGGATGAGCTCTTCTCCTTCCTTTTCAGAAGGCCTCCTCATCCATCTTGTCAGAACTACTCAGATGGCTCTTGTGTCTCCCTGAGGTCAGGACTCACTGCAGCTATTCATTCCCATTTCCCTAGTCTGGGTGTTCATGACAAACTCATTATGTGGCTGACATCTGTAAGATTTGTGTGTGGACAGCGCTGTGCCTCTAATTATCACAGACAGGCTCCATGTCTCTTTCATGGTCACTCCTCGGGGAGGGACATCGTGAAGAGGTGTGGTTCTTTTTTTTTTTTTGGCCACTGCCTTTGAAACCTTCGTAAAAACTCTCATCACACTACCTACCCGATGGATGGCAAATGCATTTAATGTTCTCTGTTACCTTTAGCCCATGTATTTGCCTCATGCATGGTGCATGCTGGCCTAGTCCCAAAATTCCAGGGGCCTGTGACCTGTGGGCCATGTCTGAGGCTCTATGGGCACCACAGCCTGAGAAGTCTCGGCTACTGAAGGATAAATAGCAAAGGCTGCTTCTCCTTCTGCTCTCTTCTGCTGCTAAGCTTATTGGGTGAAGAAGACTCAGGAAAGTTTTAGTACAATACTATTCTGCTTGCCACATTTCCCCCAGGTTCCAGCTAACACTAACTTAACCGCAATTAAAAGACTGAAATGGGAGCCAGTCCCTCATTTTCAGGCTCACCCTTAAATGTGATGAGTGATCTCTTTAAGCCTCAGGCACGTAGGTCTGTGTTTCTTTCATTGTGAATCTATCACCGATCACCCTATGCAGAATAAGAAATCAGAGAGAAACAGAAAGTCATGGAAAGGAACTCATAATTAAGAGTAGGTTATACAGTCTTTATTATTACACGATTTTTTGTTTGTTTGTTTGTTTGGCTGGGGCTGGGCTTAAACCTACCACCTCCGGCATATGGGGCCGACACCCTACCCTTTTGAGCCTCAGGTGCCGCCCTATTATTACATGGTATAAGCCCCAAACCATTCATAGAGCAATTCAAGCTAAAACATTAGTGAAAGTTCTCTGGTTTTAAAAGTCTGCTTGTTGTTCTTAAGAATCTTACTGTAAGCAAAAGATACATGGCATGACTTACTTAAGTAGATTTTTTTTTTTTTTTTTTTGGTCAGAGAATGACCTTCTGCCCTGTAATGGTTAATGCCACAAGCACTTTTTTGACAATGACCATTCAATCAGTCCACTCAGCACTATGGAACAAGCCCAGGAAGAGCAGTATGTGTGGATGGTGGTAAAAACTGGGAGAGAGTGACAACTCAGGAAGAGGCTGACAGCACCCCCACACCTGGCAGCAGCCCCCGTGGTGGCTCTCCATCCGACTGACTTCTAGGAATGAATCTCAAAAGAAGATGCCGCTCCTTATCAAAGTAGCAGCCTATGTCCTTCTTTCTTTCCCATTAGGAGCTAACAACTTCCTCTAGAGCTTTAGAAATAATGATATTAGCCAGCCCAGAGCCTAAACTAATATGAAAATAACAGTTAATAGCAGTCTTTTAAATTGCTGTCAAGTTTGAAACAATAAGAACAAAAGTGATCTGGCACTGTGGACCATATCTAATATGAAAATATTAGTCATCACTTTAGAAATCCTCCTTGTCTCTCCTACTTATAATAAATTCCCAAACGGTATTACTTGAATTAGCTCTGCTCTGAGCTTTCCCTGCGAACACAGAACATTTGGTGTTCTTTTTCTTTCTCCCATGTAGAAAATTTGGAAGCTTCCACCTGTTACCTTGAAAATAAAATCAGGTCATCCATGTCTTCATAAAAACTTAAATAGAATCAAAATTGGTATTTTAAGGCAAAATATTTATGTTGCAATAGTTACATCAATATCAAACAGGTATATTTAATATAAATCTCCCAGAGAAATAAAACAAAATCAGCCTACAAGGAACTCCCACCAAACATGCAGCAGAGGGCGCTGCTCAGAAAGATGGTCCTTGACTAGTCACGTGAATGGCCACTGAAGGGCTCCACAGGCGGGTCTCCCACGGTGCGTTGCCACAGGGCTCTGAGGGCTAGAGTCTGCTGACACCTCCAAGCCAACAGGAAATGCCAGCCCCTTGCTCCAAATCTATACTATAGATAATAAGGCATTTCAACAATGTGTATCTTCAAATTCAGACTTACATGACATGTAGGTTAAGGCAAGAGACCTTTGTGTTGCTCATGGATGTGTCCCAAGCCCCTGAACAGTGCCTGCAAAACCTGCGATGTTCAGTGAGTTAATGAATGATAGACACAGGCCAAGTAGGCTGACATCTGCCCGAAGGAGGACTTTCAGAGTTAGGGAAGTCCAGCATGGTAAAGGGAATTTCCCTAGCCCTACTCTATAATCTCTAATGTCTCTGGGTTGTCCCTGACCTGTCCCTCATTCCATAGGACAAAAAAAAATTATATATATATATATGTGTATATTCTTGGGTGTAGGTCCAGGAGTAGAATTTCTGGTTGGTGGGGCATGTGTGTAATTACCATATTATACTGTAATTGTTTAATCATCTCTTTATTTCCTCCAGAATGATAATAATACACACCTGCAGAACTTTGAGATTGAAGAAATGTTTTCATATATATTATTAAAACATTCAACTTTATACCACACAGTTATAAAATAACACTTTTCTCTCTCTCTCTCTCTCTCTGTGTATATATATATATATATATTTTTTTTTTTTTTTTTTCTTTTTTTGGCCGGGGCTTGGTTTGAATCCACCTCTGGCATATGGGGCTGGCGCCCTACCCTTTTGAGCCACAGGCGCTGCCCCACTTTTCAATATTTTTAGTGGAGGAAGAGGCTCATGAAGACACAAGCACCTGGGCCTGTGCATATCCCCTGCAGACCTGGTCTCTGCTGGGCGACAGTATGGTGCAGGGAGTCATGTTTCTCTACACTGTGAACTCACTGCCTAGTGGGCAGCCCAGGAAACATTGGTAGTTGATATATGTTTGAGGAATGACTAAAACAAAATTAACGAATGTATATTCCTAAACAGAAAAAAATGGGAATCAATATGATTTAAATGCAATAAGAGTAAGCAGAGAGGAAAGAGCTGATAAAGAAGTCCGTTTGTCAGGTGTGGGCTGGCCCCAGTGGTAAGAACGCTTTGGACAAGGGTTGATAAACAGGGGCTGAAGCCAGGGAGGTGGGAGCTTTCTGGGGAAGCTTCTGTAACACGTTAGGTGCTAAGTCCATGTTTGGCAAGAGGTGACAGATTTTCTGGCAGGTTGGTGAATAACAGGACTTGAGAACTAGAAGTGCTCTAAAGTGCTGTTCTAGTCCAAATCCTCATTTCATAGACGAGAAGACTGAGGCTTATTAAATTATTGCGAAGGTAGAACCTGATTTACAAGGCTGCCAACACACCACACATGGGTATTATACAAACACGGGCGAACAATTCTCCATGTACCATAAGGCAAAAGAGTAATTTTCAGAGATCTTAATAGAGCTAGTAGATTATTTCAGTTCACACAACAGGACATTTTTGTTTCTTATCCCTCTGAAGCCTACTGCAACTCTGACTAGAGTCATCGGCCTTTGCCTGGCCACCTTCCAAGGAGGAAGCCTGACCCTGCGGACATACAGGTAGCCAAATCTGCCTAAAGTGAAACGAGAACCCTGAAGTCTCTCTTATTAGCTGTCAGCAGCACAAGAGGTAGAGGGTGAAATTATGAACAAAGTAACAAAACTCTCCCACCATTAGTAAATCAAGGGACAATTTGCCGTGGTCTCAAGATCTTTTCACCTTTGCACCAAAATTAGTGGGGCTGATTTCCACTCTGATTCTGAAACAGTCCTGGTTCTAGAGTGTTCATATGAGGCTTCCTGTGAGAGCTGGCAAGCTGCACCCAAACTTTTGACCCACTCCTGAGTCATTCAACAAATATGCCAAGTAACTGTTCTGCAGAACTTAGAGATGGAGAGTTGGGGACACAAGGGTCAGCTGTGCCTTGAGGCCTGCCCCAGGGGACAGTCATTCCCCTGTAACGTGCTAATTATACTGCAGGAGGATCTGACTGCCCCCTGTGGCACCTGACGGAAGTGACTGAAGAATGGCAGCTCTTAGTAGTGCTTGTCTCATACAATTCTCACTTGTCTGAGACCCTCTCCCTCATCTCTGAGAACAGGCCTGATTTCCTGACATCAGTCGTAACACAGGCCGACTCAAGAGAAGGACGCTACCAGGGCGACAGTAGGAAGCAGCATTACACCGCCACTTTCTCTGGTACCACTCAGAAATCGTGCCTTTGCCATCCATAAACACTTCTGGGCAGTCTCCTGATCCCTTGCACTCCACCACAGGCAAACTGTGCAGCCGAAGTGTGCTTCCAGCCCAGGATTCTCTTTTGGCAGCATTGTGTTAACAGAAAAGCCCAAACCTGTAAGATAATTTAAGGGGGTTTATTCTAAGCCAGTACAAGTGGTCTGCAGCCCATACAGACATAATCTCAAGAGGTCCTGAGAAAGTGCCCCTGAACCGTGGGGTGATAGTTTGGTTTTACACATTTCAGGGAGACAGAGATTGGTGGCACAGTCATAATTTAATGTACATTGGTTCAGCCTGAAAAAGAGGGAGGTCTCAGAGTGGGGCCTTACAAGTCTTCTGTGGATTCAGAGATTCTTTAACTGGAAATTGAAAAAGTTAAGCTAGATCTAAAAACATAGTAAAAAGAAATGCTTATGTCTAGCTGAAGAAGTCTGTCCTCACAGAGCAGGGCACAGGGCACTCAGAGTAGCCTCTTCAGCAAACTGATAGTCTGCAGGGCAGCTTAACCTTTGTCTTGCATAGCCTTGGGTTCTGTTTACAATTTTGTTCCTTATTTCCATAAGGAGTCTATTTTGTCAGTCTTATGATCCCTATTTCAATATTAATGCTGGCCAATTGTTGTGTTTAGACTTGAAAAGGCAGGGGCATAAAAAGTCTTCTCTGGCCTCCCTTCCCTTCATGGTTGGGAACTCAGTTTCAGGATTTTTCTGGGGTCCCCTTGGCCAAGTGGAGGTCAGTTCAATTCATTGCCTAGGCTTAGGATTTTATTTTTAGTTCACACTTGTATTTGAATCTCAACTTGATCTCTTTCACTGCTCCATCTTTTCCCCTACTGGATCTCTGAAGACAACTGGGGTTCAAGTTTAATAAGATAATCCTATCCTATGTTGCTTGAAAGCATTTCCCCCAAAATCTCCTCCTTAAAAATACAATAAATGTTAATGTAATATTTTAAGAGATGATATCTAACTAAAATATTAACTATCACATGAAATAATTTATATTTTCAATATAGAAGTTCGTCACCAACTGTGGGAATTTGGTTCCTGAAAATCCCTACGGCAGAAGAAATTCATAGTTGGGATATAAAAGATCTTACAAGAAGAATAAGATGACAAAGTTTAGTACATACAAGAAATGGAGTACTGTTCAGCCTTAGAAAAGCAGGAAACTCTGACAGCAGGGATGGATCCAAGGATGTTCTGCTCAGTGAAAAAGCTGGACCCAAACAGACAAGTCCTATGTGATCCACTGATGTGAAGTGTCTACAGCAGTCATACACAAAAGGCAAAGACTGGACTGGGGGTCAACATGAGTCAGGATAGGGGGCGGACTAGGGGTCAGCATGAGCCAGGATAGGAGGTGGACTGGGGGTCAGCAGGAGCCAGGATAGGGGGCTGGACTGGGGGTCAGCACAAGCCAGGCTAGGGGGTGGACTGGGTGTCAGCAGGAGCCAGGCTAGGGGGCGGCCTGGGGGTCAGCAAGAGCCAGGATAGGGGATAGAGTGGGGGTCAGCAGTAGCCAGGATAGGGGGCGGTGTTACTGGTCAGCAGCATCAAGTTTCAGTTAGGCCAACAGTAACGTTTCATACACTTAAATTTGTTAAGAGGATAGATCTAATTTCTGTTTTTACAATTAAGTAAAACTTTGAAATAGTGTCTATCAATTTCAATAAAGTGACGAAGATAGCACACTCTATAAAGACAGACTATGAAGACAAGTCCTCACCATGTGAAAACTGATTGGATCATTTGTCTTTCACCGCCAGTCAAAGCTCAGGAGGCAAGAGACCATTGTGGATTGAACTGTGCCCCCCATTCACATGCTGAAACCTCCCCCCAATGACAGGGTGTGGGTAGATGGGCCCTTGGACAAAATTAGTTCCTGAGGGCACTAATTCCTGGACTGGACAGGGGGTTGTCCTGGGACTGATTTCCTTACAAATACCAGGGAATGGCTATAGAGCAGGTATGTTATTTTCCGATGGCTGCTATAACTAATTGCTGTAATTTTAGTGGTTAAAAACAATGAAATTTTATTATCTTGCAGTTTTGGAGATCAGAGTCCAACATCGTCTTACCAAGCCAGCATCAAGTGTGAGCAGGGGTGTGCTTCTCTCTGGAGGCTCTAGGTGTAATCCTGTTTCCTTGCCTTTTTGGCTGCTTCTGCACCTTGTCTCACTGGCCCCCTTCCATCTTTAAAGCCAGAAATGGCAGATCAAGTGTTTCCCATATCATATCACTCTGACAATAACTCCTCTGCCTCCATCTTTCCCTTTGGAGGCCCCTTGTGATTACATCGTGCCCATCCAGATAATCCAGGATCATCTCCCTATTTTCACAACAGCTGAATAGCAAACTTAATTCCCTCTGCAACCTTCCTTCCCTTTTGTCATGCAGCATAACATATTCATAGGTTCCAGGGATTAGGATGGGAGCTTTTTTGGAGGGGGGCATCATTATTCTACCTACCACAACAGATTTGTCAGATGCTGGGAGAGGAGGTGGTCATTAGGATCTGATTCCAGATGTATAATCCAATAAAGTTGTTCACAAAAACTGTGCATTGTAACACCTCCAATAAACTTACTAATAGATGAACCAGAAATAGTCTTCATACTATCAAAATTAAATTAAGTATGGAATGTGAAAAGAGACCAGAATTGATTAAAATGATCACAGTGGATTTTTGACTCCATCATCCACATGCAATAGTGACACCTATTCCTGCCCTTGGAGCTCCTGCAAAGGCATGATGCCAACATGGCAGAAGAGGGACAGTGTGGGCTGCTCCTGCGCTGAGGCAAAGAGGCTGAAGTCCCAGCAGGCACCACCCTCATGGTCAGAGACAGCCTACACAGGTTTCTGACAGTGAACCCAACCATCCCTCCGGCAGTCTGCTCCCTGGCTGTCCCCTTTAACGGACTCCTGCTTCATAGGTGATGTCACATCTTTTATGTCCTCTGCTCCTCCCTATGACATAGCTAACACTTCTCTGCAGTCACTCATTATAATTTTTTGCCAGAAATCTCTTTCCATTCTCACTTTCTCCTGCTGTTATGCTGTACAGCATTTCTTTAATAAATGGTCCAAATACTTTCAATGTTTCAGCAAGTTTTTATGCACCTGTGTTTTTATCTTCCACTTCATTACCCACTACTCTTAATCTGTTCTAGTCTCAATTTGCTAGTAATGTTTATTCAGTTATAAAGTTATGTTAATTATCAGTAGGTTTATTTTATTTTGTAACCATATCTGAAGCTGGAAAAATTAGTTGTCAAAAGAGTGTTTTCTGATCTGTTGGGATAACTCTTAGCCAATTCAAGATAAAGGTATATTTTTAATGGGCCTGTCCAATATTTTCACTACTAAAGTTTTAAATATATCAGATTAACCTTAAATGAGCAAAACATCTTGAGATGTGCCTTCCTCAGACAAGGAACTAGACTCCATCTGTAGAGTCAATTTGGGCTGCTATAGATTACTTTTTTGCTTTTTGCTGTAAACAGCAAAGGTTTATTCTTTCACAGTTCGAGAGACTGGAAGTCCAAGATCCAGGTGCTCCCATGACTGAATTCTGATGAGGGCTCCTTTCCTGGCTTGCAGGATCCTGTCTTCATGGTATCTTTACATGGCACAGAGAATAAGGGACAGACACACAGAGAGATGGAATGTGCACAAGCAAGGTCTGTGTTGTCTCTCCTTGGGAGGGTGCTAATTCCATCATGAGGGCCCCAGCATCATGATTTCATCTAAATGTGATTATCTTACAAAAGCCCCATCTCCAAATACCAACCATCACACCTGAGCTTGGAGCATGTAGTCCAGTTCATAGCACCATCTAAGGAGGAGATTGGGCAAATCCTCAAGATTACAACAGAGATTTCTGCAGGTTTTTGCAGTCTGAGCCAGGCACAGTATGACACATAATAGTTGTTCCATAGACACTTGTTGAAAAATTGAAAAAATGAAGAAATGTCTCTATCACTAGACCCATCCTTCCAACATCATGGCTCACATATCAAGGATTCAATATGTATTTGGGTTTCGTTTGTTTGTTCGTTTTTGGCTGAGGCTGGGTTCGAACCCGCCATCTCTGGCATATGAGGCCAGCGCCGTACTCCTTTGAGCCACAGGCGCCGCGTCAATACGCATTTGTTAACAAGTGAATCATCATTGAACTAATATTTAGCACCCACATATTCTAACACTGAAGATCAACCCTGACTTCCACCGTGCTAGCTGGATGGATGCCCTCACTATCCAATGCCAGACCTCCTTACTACCCTTGTTCACCTGGCAGGGGCTCTGATTCCCACTGCAGAGCCTTTGGTGGTCACCTGTCCTGCAAGAAAAGACTGAGGTGGGAGGAGGTTTGAATGAGATCGGGCTAGGTTCTAGTCCCTAAGCAGCCATTTCATATTTGGATATCACTGAATCTCTTTGATAATCCTAAATGTAAAATATATTCCCTTTGATAATCTTGAATGTACAAATATATTCAAAGAAAACAATGTGAATTAAAATGAAATGAATTAAAACAAAACTATAATTGACCAGATTACAGAGGCATCTTAATAAATGCTCATTCTCTCTCAAGAGTGGCTTATTTCCAGTTTCTATAAACTATCTTTGTTCTGTAGGACTTATATCTCTAAAGTGTGCTCAGTCTTGGTGACACGGTTGGTCCAGATGCTCTGTCTGTTTGAAGAGGTCTCATGGTTTGCTCTGCCAGATCCTTCTTCCCAGGACCCCAGTACTTCCAGGGGGCAGGTGTGTGCCCCAAATCAGCCAATTGTGCATTCCCTTAGGACTTTGCTGAGAAATGTGCTGTGAAGACAAGAGACACTGCTGCAGTTCTCCCTCCCCACAGCCATGTCTTAACAATCATGTCAGTTTTGTCCTGGCATCTGTCTTATTTCCCAGCTCAGATCTCAGGTCTGTCTGTCTTTCTTTCTTTCTTTCTTTCTTTCTTTCTTTCTTTCTTTCTTTCTTTCTTTCTTTCCTTCCTTCTTTCTTTTTTTAATTGAATGGTAACTATGTACATTAATGCACTTTTGGGGTACAGTGTGGGATTTTTCACACACAATCCGAAATACTTCCATCAAACTGGTCAACACAGCCTTCATGTCATTTTCTCAGTTATTGTTTTAAAACATTAAAATTCTACTCTTAGAAAGATTCACTTGTACCCCTGTGAGATAAACCACAGAAGTGATCCCTCCAATCCCCCTCCCTCCACCCATTTCCCCCTCCCTTCTCCCTCCCCCTCCCCGTTTCTTAGGCTATTTGGTTATAGCTTTCATATAAAAAGTATAAATTAGTTTCATAATAGGGGTGTGTACATTGGATACTTTTTCCTCCATTCTTGTGATACTTTGCTCAGAAGAACATTCTCCAGCTC